>NC_060123.1:89847175-90153157 GCF_021461395.2 Schistocerca americana | reverse complement strand
GTACAAAGTTGTTTTAATCGCACTTTAAGTAAGTCGAACTCATTCATTTTTATTTTATCTTATTTTCCTTTTTTTGGAGGAATTGCTACCCATGTCCTCAGTTATTTGCTGGATGAATTCCAATCTTCCTCTATAATTTTTACCCTCTACATCTCCCTCTAATCTCATGGAAGTTATTTCGTCATGTCTTCAAGAGATGTTACCATCCGGACCCTTCTTCGTGTCAGTGTTTTCCATGTATAACTCTCTTCACCGTTTCTGTGGAGAACCTCCTCATTCTCTACCTTATCAGTCCGCTTAATATTCAACATTCCTTTCTGACACCACATCCCAAACCCTTCGATTTTCTTCTGTTCCGGTTTTTCCACACCCTATGTTTCACTATTGTTCACTAGTGAGCTACTCTTGGTCAGGAATGCCATTTTGTCTGTGATAGAATGTCATGGGTTATTTTGCTACTTGAGTGGCTGAATTCCTTAACTCCAACTACTTATAATCTTATCTTAAATTCCTCTTTGTTCTCATTTCTGCTACCTCTTGTTACTGTCATCTTTTTTCGATTTACTCACAATACATATTCTGTACTCATTAAAGTGTTCCATTCAACACATTTTGGAAATCTTCTTCATTTTCAGTGAGAATAGCAATGTCATCAGTGAATCTTATCACTGATATTCTTTCACCTTCAATTTTAATTTCACACTTCAAACATCCTTTTATTTCTGCCATTGTTCCTTCGAGCAATTGAACAGTGCATACGAAAGACTACAGCCCAGTCTCACACCCTTTCTAATCCGAGCATTTCGTTCTTGGTCGTCCACTCTTATTGTTCCGTCTTGGCTGTTGTACATATAGTATATTACCCGTCTTTCTTGTAATGTAGCTTACCCCTATTTCTCTCAGAATTTCGAACATCGTGCTCCTTCTAGATTGTCGAACGCTTTTTCCATGCCTACAAATCCTATGAATGTGTCTTGATTTTTCTTTAGTCTTGCTTCCGTTATCAACCGCAACGTCAGAACTACTTCTCTGGTGCCTTTACCTTTCCTAAAGCCAAACTGGTCGTCATCTAACACACTCTTGTTCTCTTTTCCATTCTTTTGTTTATTGTACTTGTCGACAACTTGGACGCATCGGTTGTTAAGTTAATTGAGTGATAAATCTCACACTTGTCGGCTCTTGCAACCCTCGTAAGTGTGTGGATGATGCTTTGGAAGTCAGATGGTATATCGCAAGGCTCATATATTCTGCAGACCAGCGTGAATAGTCGTTTTTGTGCCATGTCAGCCATATGTTTTAGAAACTGTGATGAAATGTTATCTATCCTTTCACCTTTATTCAATCTTATGACTTTCAAAACTGTTTTAAATTCTGATCTCAAAACTCTATCCCCTATCTCTTCTTTATCGACTCCTAATTCTTCTTCTGTCTCATCATCAGATAAGCCCTACCACTCATAGAAGACCTCAGTGTACTCTTTCCACATATCTGCTCTCTCCTTTGCATTTAACATCTGAATTCTGATTGCACTTTTGTTGTCTCCCTTGCTTTTAATCTGAACGATTGTTGTTTTGACTTTTATATATGTTAAATAAATCCTGTCAATCATTTGTTTTTGGAAATACTCGCAAGTTTCATGGAGCGATTTCGCCTTAGTTTCTCTGCACTTCCGATTTATTTCATTCATAAATGACTTGTGTCCTTGTATTCCTGAATTTCCCTTATAACATTATTTGTTTATGGTTCATTAAAATTTTTATAATTTTTTTGCTATAAAATTTTCGCATATTGGTACTATATTTTATGTATATGTTATGTAATGTGTGCTATACTGGAAGTTGAAGTTCGTCGCATTGAATGTAATGTATACAAAAACTACGTAAATTTTTTATACGTTAAATAATTTTCTGATAACATTTTGTATTTATAAATATTTGTGTGTATAAACTGTTGATGTTGATGTAAATTTGACAATTTAAGAATTGGTCACTCTTGGCAACAATGTGAGGAATAGGTGTTATGCAAAAGTCATTGTGCCTTTGCTCCAAATGAAAGTGGCTCTGGGGAGTGGAAAATGTGGCAAGGGCGAACTGACGCGCTACCTAGAGCAAGGCCACACAGTCTGTAGGCGGCAGTAATTGAGGCAACATCTTTGTGGAGCAGGATAAGCTTCGCCTGCAAATTTGCACAAAAATGCCTCTGGTGACAACTGCAAATGGTTTACGGCATAGCTGCGAGTTGTTGAGCTACTGCATGAAAAACTGAACGACGCCAAGAAGAGAAATTGAGCCCGTACAGCAAAATACTTGCAGGCCGTACTGTGGGTAGTGTAGCCGTCATAAGTGTTCGTTACACCCAAGCCTACAGCCACCATATGAGATTTTTTTGTAATTTACTTTCGTACAGCGTGAAACATTAATTTAAACTGTGTTTTAATAATCATTCTTCAACTTTAAAGAAACTGGTTCACCCTGTTCTTTCGTCCTAATAATGCAACTTTATAGTGGTCCTTCCTGGTGTTTGATTAATCCGAGTATCCTGTTCTACAGAAATGTGAACTGCCAAGTTAATGTAAAGAGACAACATTTAAATTTTTTTGTGTAATCCATGAAAAAATTTTCTTAGCTCTTGCAATGTGTAATATTAAAAGTTTGCTTACGTAAAATTCAGTCAGAGTGAAGCCTAGTTAGCCGCGCGGGATTAGCCGAGCGGTCTAGGGCGCTGCAGTCATGGACTGGGCGGCTGGTCCCGGCGGAGGTTCAAGTCCTCCCTCGGGCATGTGTGTGTGTATTTGTCCTTAGGATAATTTAGGTTAAGTAGTGTGGAAGCTTAGGGACGGATGACCAAAGCAGTTAAGTCCCATAAGATTTCACGCACTTTTGAACATTTGGAGCCTAGTTACTAGAATCTGTCAAATGATTATACAGAGTAAGTTCAAATAATAGCTTTTGAAAGTATATTTCAGTGACAAAGAGGTTTTCTTGAAGTGAAATGTTCGGTACAAAAAGTGTGTGCTTTAGTATCTAAGTATTTTAGTATTTAAGTTTCTTTATTATGGAAAGTGTTTTCTAACTGTACCCCTGGCCAAATTTTTCAGCTTCCTTGAAGTTATTTACTGGGCTTTTTCTCTTTTAAAAATTTAATGTATAAGGCTGTAGTCCAACATTGCTTAAGTGGAGTAATATTTATTTGAAGGACCAAATCAAACAGTAGCAAGAAAGTAGGTCAAATTCATACTTCTACTTTCCCAATACTGTTTCATTGCCTGGATAGGCTGGCGACCATTAGTACATGTTTTAAACCACTTGATGAACTTGGAACTGGGTTGTCCTAGCTTCAATGTAATATCATTCATACTGCGTTTCTGTCTAACTGCTGGGTAAGATCTTAAGGAAAGAATTGAATAGTCTGATTTACTTGTCCATTAGTCGCAACACGTAGTCAAATCCCGTAAAAAGGGTAATTCTATTGAGTAACTTTTCCCATGAACAGGACTATCCTCCCATAGTGTGCTTATTTGGAACCTAGTAAGAAGGTTATACGTGGCAACACAGAGACAGGGTTTCTGTTATTTAGGTAAAAGCATACTAAATTACAATACTAGTGGTAGGGTTATACCCTGAACAGTATTGTACTTCTTTCTTCAACCCAATATTTTTTCTGATAGCCAATATTTCTTCGCAGTTACCTTCCTTGTAACTGTGTTTTTCTTTCCGACTATCGTGATTGCCCTTTTTAAAGATGCGCATTCCCTTCAACTGAACTGCCTACTACGCGTTGGCTTATCACAGTATTTACACAGTCTTGCAGAACTTCAAGCGTATCTCTCAATTCCGTAGCGCTTTCGTATCTCACATTTTTGCGCACACGCTTCTTCCTGACTAGTCTCTTAAACTTCAGCCTACTCTTCATCACTACTAAATTGTGATATAATTCTCTATCTACCGCTGGGTACGCCTTACAATCCAGTGCCTGATTTAGGAATGTCTGCCTGACCGTGATATAATCTAACTGAAATCTTTCCTTGTCTCCCGGCATTTTCCAAGTATTCCTCCTCCTCTTGTGATTCCTATTACTAGCTGAAATTTATTGCAGAACTCAATTAATCTGCCTCCTCTCTCATTTCTAGTACCAACCCCATATTTCGCCATAACCATTTCTCATCCACTGCTTCCCCGACAACCGTATTCCAATCCCCCATGACTATTAGATTTTCCCCTCCCTTACGTAGTGAATTACCCATTCAATATCCTCATATATATGAGGAGGTATTGAATAGGATTGGGGAGAAGAGAAGATTGTCGCACAACTTGACTAGAAGAAGGGATCGGTTGGTGGGACATGTTCTGAGGCATCGAGGGATCACCAATTTAGTATTGGAGGGCAGCGTGGAAGGTAAAAATCGGAGAGGGAGACCAAGAGATGAATACACTAAGCAGATTCAGGAGGATGTAGGTTGCAGTAGTTACTGGGAGATGAAGAAGCTTGCACAGGATAGAGTAGCATTGAGAGCTGCATCAAACCAGTCTCAGGACTGAACACCACAACAACAAAGTTTTCTCCTTCATTTCAATTTCCGCCTGGTACGTTAGCATGAACTCAGTTATAAATAACGGTATCTAGTATGATAGTATATCTTCTATAAAACTACTAGTCTCCGCAACGTTTTCCTGTCTGCGTATGAAGGCTAATCTCAGGAACTACTGTAAGGATTTTGATCCAGTTTTCACTGACAGACAGCCTAATTCACGAGGAAGGTTTGTGTATATCACTGCATGTTATAAACATGTCGTCCGGCCGCAGAGATACTATGCGTGTGAAGCCTCGGCGTGTTGCTATCAGACTATAAGAATATGTATGTATAAATACACAACTTCTTATAGTATCAGAACGCATGCGATAGTATGTTCTTCCTGATACGATCCAAAACGCCACGCTTATAAACGTGATTCTTTGGGGACTCATATCTCGCCTTCTATTGGTTGTAGAAAGGCAGGGCGAAGTGTTTTGAATAGCATTTGGACTAGATACGATTTTTGTACCCAACGGAAGGATAGTATCAATGTGTAGAGTACGGGATCAAATCGTGAGTAGTACTGTCTTTTTCCCCGTTAGGCAAATGGAGCGAATCAGTTCGTCCCTATTACATTTGACGTTGTCTGCGGAAGGCCTTAAAAGGCTTATGGAGGCACCATTAGTTCGTGGGTGGTTCCTTAGAAATCCCCAAAATAGGATATTTTACAATCTTTTGTAGCAAAATCGAGCCGCGAATGCCAAGACGGCTGTGCTCAGCAACTGGATGTAATTGTTACGATATATTCCTAATACCACAATCTCGAACAACATTGAAAATTTTCTTTATATCTTTATCCATTTCAAAGATACATAGGTTCATAGTTAACCTACTTTTGCACGTAAAATGCGCACTAGAACTCCGGTGTGAGGCGAAACGTAGCTTACAAAGTGACGTGGCATCAAGAAATATGCTCTAGTGTGTCTCCATTTTCATAAAAAGGGTTCTGTGAATCCCGTGTTGTATTACTGAAGCACATGCAAAATTTTTGTGCGTATGGAACCCGGTATCAGGTGTAAAATTAGTTTTGCATCATTTCAATTTCAAATAAGGAAACTATCAAAGTTTTGCTGACCCATGAAGTTCTTTTCATCCAAGTAACGTGCACTAGTGTGGCAGGGAACAGAAGGGAATTGGTGGAAAAATGATCCCTACGGAACAGAAAAAAGGCAAATATCCTCCTATCTAAAAAACTCTCACTGAATAGTGGGGCATCAGATGCTTCATTCTACCTTCTTCAGCACCTTTAAAATTGCCCTCAAAAATGTAGCATGCTAATATATTAGTGCTTTTTTATGCTGAGAGGGAAGGAGACAGCGGCAATGGGAAAAAGGCGGAATGGTAATACCGATGAGCCAGACAGTAGGGGATTTTATTTTATTATATGAGCTTTCAAACGGTAAATTCATTTTTCCATTACGGCCAAGCGACAGCCGGCAGTGTTAGCTGCCTGTAAATTCTTTCGTCCCACAGTTTAGCAACAGGAAGTCAGTACCGATGAAGGGCACCTTGGCCACGCGCCTCTCTCATGTGCTTACGAGGTAAAGCCGTCTCAGGCATCGCTTAGCAGGCGACGCTCTGGAACATTCCATGCTGCCCGCACGGTTTTCCCGATCCCGACCAATCAGGGTGGAGGCAGCCGTGTGGTGGTTCTAATATACCCGGCCGGCCGTCGCCGGGCTCGCCCTCTTGTATTCTTACTCACCCGCGAGTCGGACGCGCGCCCTGTAGCAGTGAACATCTCCCGCTTCTCCCGGTGCTGTGGCACTGTGGACTTAGTTTTCGCACCCAGCATACCGCTCGGACTGGCCCGATTGGCAGACCCCAACTTTCGTTAGCTTCGCAAACTATGTTTCACCAAACTCTACACTCTGTCTCACCCTCACCTCCGTAGGCCTAGCTATGTGACCCCTTTTTAGTATGCTTTCGCCAATAAATGGCCTTTGTCTAAATATTAACCTATTCATTCCATAACGCCCACCGCCTTCCCATACGCCCATCTTGTACAGGAAGACAGTGGACAGTGGTTATGTGATAGAAAGAACAGAGGAGACAATGTGAGAGAAAGAGAGGGAAAAATTGGCAGTGGAACATAGTTTACAGTGACAGAACGGTGCTAGGACAAGATGGAAGCAGACAGTGCCAATGGGATAGGAATAAAGAGAGGACGAATGTGGAAGTGGGTTGGAGTCAGTGATAATGAGACAGTGTCAACTAGGAAAAGTGAGATAGTGACAGCGATAAGAGCCAGTAGTAGTGGGAAGGAATGAATGAGATAGTGGCAGTGAGAGAGAGGAAGAGGGAGACAGTAACAGTGAGAGAAGACAATAGTAGTGGGAGCAGAGTGAAGAGGTCTGTGGCTGTGAAACAGGAGACCATGACAGAGAGACACAAAGATACAATGACAATCTTTTGGCTGAATGAGTGAGAAAGAGCTGCTGGGAATGGGTGGGTATGAGCGACTTACAGCGATGTAAACTACTGGCTGCGTGTGAGTTACAGTTGGTTGAGTGAGAATTGAGTTGCGTGTCAAAAAGCGCGTAAATATGTTTTCATAAGGCAATTTTCGGGCAAACTTTAAAGGTTCTGAGGAAGGTGGAACGAGGTAGCTGGTACCTCACTTTTATGTCAGAGTCTTCTAAACAGGAGCAGGTTCAAGTTGTTGGTGCTCCGACAGGAGAATGTTTCCGCTGGTAAGCTGATTAATCAATATTGTACAAATATTTCTTGACAAATCTCCATCGTCTGTGATCAATTCAGAAACTAAAAGTCTCTACCAAGACCATAAGCCGCATGTAAACTGGCACAAAAATTAAACACAATACTTTTAATGCAGGCGATAGCAATTGATTTTACTACAATATTTATTTATGGGAAAAAGCCACATGTAGATGTGGTGTAATAACGAAATTAACAATTAACATTTTGGCGCTAGTTGTTACGGAACGTTTATGCAGTACACTGTCACATGTATCTACATATAATCGTAGGTCTACTAGTGCAGTGAGAATTCAGATTAGATTAGTATTATCAAAGGTATAACGTATACTGTTCTATAAGAACAAGCGACTTCGATAGCACGAACGATGGTGGTTGAGCACATGCTGTGTGTATGGACCAGCATTTTGAGTCCGGCGCAATCTGGTAAATCGTAAGTTGTTGTCAATAAAGTACACTACTGGCCAAAAATATTGCTACACCACGAAGTTGACGTGCTACAGACGCGAAATTTAACCGACAGGAAGAAGATGCTGTGATATGCAAATGATTAGCTTTTCAGAGCATGCAAGGTTGGCGCCGGTGGCGGCACCTACAACGTTCTGACATGAGAAAAGTTTCCAACCGATTTCTCATACACAAACAGCAGTTGACCGACGTTGTCTGGTGAAACGTTGTTGTGATTCCTCGTGTAAGGAGAAGAAATGCGTACCATCACGTTTCCGACTTTGATAAAGGTCGGATTTTAGCCTATCGCGATTGCGGTTTATCGTATCGCGACATTGCTGCTCGTGTTGGGCGAGATCCAATGACTATTAACAGAATATGGAATCGGTGGGTTCAGGAGCGTAATACGGAACGCCGTGCTGGAACCCAACGGCCTCGTATCACCAGCAGTCGAGGTTACAGGCATTCTATCCGCATAGCTGTAACGGATCGTGCAGCCACGTCTCGATCCCTGAGTCAACAGATGGGGACGTTTGCAAGAGAACAACCATACGCACCAACAGTTCGACGACGTTTGCAGCATCTTGGACTGTCAGCTCGGAGACCATGGCTGCGGTTACCCTTGATGCTGCATCACAGACAGGAGCGCCTGCGATGGTGTACTCAACGACGAACCTGGGTGCGCGAATGGCAAAACGTCATTTTTTTCGCATGAATCCAGGTTCTGTGCCGGCCGGGGTGGCCAAGCGTTTAAAGGCGCAACAGTCTGGAACCGCGCGACCGCTACGGTCGCAGGTTCGAATCCTGCCTCGGGCATGGATGTGTGTGATGTCCTTAGGTTAGTTAGGTTTAAGTAGTTCTAAGTTCTAGGGGACTGATGACCTTAGAAGTTAAGTCCCATAGTGATCAGAGCCATTTGAACCATTTGAAACAGGTTCTGTTTACAGTATCATGATGGTCGCATCCGTGTCTGGCGACATCGCGCTGAACGCACATTCGAAGCGCGTATTCATCATCGCCATACTGGCGTATCACCCGGCGTGATGGTATGGGATGCCATTGGTTACACGTCTCGCTCACCTCTTGTTCGCATTGACGGCACTTTGAACAGTGGACGTTACATTTCAGATGTGTTACGACCCGTGGCTCTACTCTTCATTTCGATCCCTGAGAAACTCCACGTTTCAGAAGGATAATGCACGACAGCATGTTGCAGGTCCTGCTTACGGGCCTTTCTGGATACAGAAAATGTTCGACTGCTGCCCTGGCCTGCACATTCTCTAGGTCTCTCATCAACTGAAAACGTCTGGTCAATGGTGGCCGAGCAACTGGCTCGACACAGTACGCCAGTCACTACTCTTGATGAGCTGTGGTATAGCGTTTAAGCTGCATGGGCAGCTGTACCTGTACACGCCATCCAAGCTGTGTGTCACTCAATGCCCAGGTGTATCAAGGCCGTTATTGCGGCCAGAGGTGATTGTTCTAGGTAGCTAAACTGATCGTCATCTAGCGCATCCTTTTCTTTTCCATTCTTCTGCATATTATTCATGTCAGCAACTTGTATGCATTAGCTGTTAAGCTGATTGTGCTATAATTCTCGCATTTATCAGTTCTTTCTGCTGTAAGTTTCACTGCCTTCGGAATTGTAAGGGTGATGCTTCTCGAAAGTCAGATGGTATGTCGCCAGACTCATACATTCTACACACCAACGTGAATAGTAGTTTTATTGTCACTTCCACCAATGATTTTAGAAAAATCTGATGGAATGTTATCTATCCCTTCTACCTTATTCGACATGAAGTCCTCGAAAGCTCTTTTAAATTCTAATGCTGGATCCCCTATCTGTTTTAAATCAACTCCTGTTTCTTCTTCTATCACATCAGATGAATCATTCCCCTCATACAGGCTATCAATGTACTATTCTCCACCTATCCGCTATCTCCTCTGAATTTAACAGTGGAATTGCCGCTGCACTCTTAACGTTGTAACAGTTGTTTCTAATATCACAGAAGGCTGGTTTGACTTTCCTGTATGCTGAGTCTGTCCTTCCGACATTCATTTCTTTTTCGATATGTTCACATTTTTCACGCATCCATTTCGTCTTAGTTTCCCTGCAGTTTCTACTTATTTCACTCCTCAGCGACTTGTATTTCTGTATTCCTGAGTTTCGTAGAACATTTTTGTACTTTCTCCTTTCATCGATTAATTGAAGTATTTCTTCTGTTACTCTTGAATTCTTCGCAGTTTCCTTCATCGTACCTGTATTTTCCTTCCCAACTTCTGTGATGTCCCTTTTAGAGATGTTCGTTCCTCCTCAACTGTACTGCCTCCTGAGCTATTCCTTACTGCTGTATCTACAGCTTTGGAGAACTACAACTGTATCACGCCATTCTTAATATTTCTGTGTCCCACTTCTTTGCGAATTGATTCTTCCTGACTAATGTTTCAAACTTCAGCATTCTCTTCATCACTACTATATAGTGTTCTGAGTTTATACCTGCTCCTGGGTACGCCTTACAATCCAGTATCTGATTTTGAAATCTCTTTCTGACCATGATGTACTGTAACTGAAACCTTCCCATATCACCTGGCCTTTTCCAAGTATATCACCTCCTCTTGTGATTCTTGAACAGAGTATTCGCTATTAGTAGCTGAAACTTGTTACAGAACTCAATTAGTCTTCCTCCTCTCTCATTCCTTGCCCAAAGCCCATATTGCCCTGTAACCTTTTATTCTACTCCTTCCACTACAACTGCATTCCAGTCCCCCATGACTAGTAGATTTTCACCCCCCCCCCCTTTATATACTATAATACCCTTTCAGTATCCTCATACACTTTCTTTGTCTCTTCATCTTCAGCTTGCGACTTCGGCAAGTATATCTGAACTATCGTTGTCGGTGTTGTTTTGATTTCGATTCTGATAAGAACAACCCTGTCACTCGGTTGATCACAATAACACACTCTTTGTCCTACCTTCCTATTCATAACGAATCCTACTCCCGTTGTACCATTCTCTGCTGCTGTTGATATTACCCTATGATCATCTGACAGGAAATCTTTGTCTTCTTTCCACTTCACTTCACCGACTTCTACTGTATCTACATTGAGCCTTTGCACTTCCGTTTTCAAATTTTCTACTTTCTGCACCAAGTTCAAGCTTTTGATATTCCATGCCGCGACTAGTAGAACCGACTAGTAGAACGTTATATTTCCTTGATTATTCAATCTTTTTCTCGTGGTAACCATCCTCTTGGCAGTCTCCTCCCTTAGATCCGAGTGGGAGACTATTCCGGAATACTTTGCTAAAGGAGAGATTATCGTGACACTTCTTCAATTACAGGCCACATGTCCTGTGGATAGTTACGTGTCTTTAATGCCGTGGATTCCATTGCTTTCTGCATCCTCATGCCGCTGATCATTGCTGATTCTTCCAGCTTCAGGAACAGTTTCCCATCACTAGGACAAGAGACTGCCCTAAACCTCTACCCACTCCTCCACCCTCTTTAAGAAGGCCGTTGGCAGAATGAGGGTGACTTCTTATGACGGAAGTTTTCAGCCGCCAATGTTCATTATTAATCAAAATTTAAGCAGCGGCGGGACTCGAACCCCGGACTGAAGACGCTACCCTAATACCACGGGTGCAAATCATCAGCGGCCCCTGTCAAGCGGGTGTCGTATCGACACTGAGGTGGGTCTTCACGGCGCAGGAGTTACCTGTGGATCGCTCAAGCGTGGCCATTGCGGAGCCGGCAGAGTACCCTGCGAGAGGCGTGCTTGGAGGAATTCCACACATTTGTAGTCTCCTTAATGGGACTCCGTTTGTTGTGCGTACTGAGACTATGCCATTCCGCTTCCAAAACCCTAAAAACCTTACGGTGTAATAATTAACGCAGGTCAGTTGTTGGAATGCCATAAGCAGTGTCTGCTTAGCCTGTTTGGCCAGATTGTCGGCAAGTTCGTTGCCTGGGATTCCTACGTGACCTGCGGTCGAGACAAATACCACCGAACGACTGGACTGTTCCAGGGCATAGATAGACTCCTGGATGGTCGCTACCAAAGGGTGAAGTGGGAAGTGCGGGTCGACAGCTTGTAGGCTGCTCAAGGAGTCAGTACACAGAGAAACGACTCCCGAAGTCATGAATAGATGTGCTCATGAGCAGCCATCGGACAAGGAATGCTGTTCATTATGGCCTCTGTGAACGTAGGCGAAGCCAACGTGACCACCAGTCCTCGAGCCGTCGGTGTAAACCACTTCAGAGCTCCGGAACACGTCAAGAATCGAGAGGAAGTGGCAGCAGAGAGCTGCAGGAGAAACTGAGTCCTTAAGGCCATGTGAAAGGTCCAGTATAAGCTTCGGCGGAGGTTTTCACCAAGAAGATGAACGTGAACGTACCTCGAGTAGAGGTGGTAAAGGGAAGGACTCCAGTTCATACAGAAACAATCGGACGCGAACCGCAGTTGTGAGCCCTGACCTGGGCTGCTGATGCGGGAGATGAACTGCAGTGATTGGGATAACGAGACGGCAGTTCGGATGTGCAGGAGAACGTAACTGGCGAGCAGTTGTGCAAGCCTAACCTTCAATGGAGGGACACCGGCCTCCACCTGGACGCTGGTCACTGGACTCGTTCTGAAAGCTCCCATCACCAGTCGATCGCCACAGTGGTGCACTGGGTCGAGTAAACGCCCCGCTACGGGTGCCCCCGAACCATGAACCATACTCCCATAGTCAAGGTGGGACTGAACAAGGGCTCTGTAGAGCTGCAGCAGCGTAGAGCAATCTGCACTCCAGTTGGTGTTGCTGAAGCAGAGGAAGACATTGAATTGCTGCCAGCACTTCCGTTTAAGCTGACGAAGGTGAGGAAGCCAAGTCAATCGGGCGTCGAGAACCAGTCTTAAGAATCGATATGTCTCCACTACAGTGAGTGGATCATAATTAAGGTAAAGTGCTGAATCAGGATGAACGATAAGAAGCCAAGAGAAGGGCATGACAGACGACTTTGCGGCTGAAAACTGGAAGTCGTGGGCTAGAGCCCATGACTGAGCCTTGTGGATGGCTCCCTGTAGGCGCCACTCAGCAATACCAGAACTGGAGCAGCAGTACGAAATGTAGAAGTCGACTGCATGCAGAGAACGTGAGACAGACGGCCCTACACCTGCTGAAAGGCCCTTAATGGCCACTAAAACTGCAGATACAATCAATACAGAGTCTTGTGGGACCCCATTCTACTGGATATGAGGGAGACTATGGGAGGCACCAACCTGAACACGGAAAGTACGGAGCGACAAGAAATTTTGGATAAAAATCAATCACTGTGGCGTTTAGTGAACGAAATGGCTTTTCCTTCCAATCGCCGTTTGGAATGCGAAAGGCTGTGGGATAATTCTCTGACGCAGACGCTCGAGCATATTGCTCAGCAATGTGCTCGGCAATCACTTTTGCATCGTTAGATAACATGCCATCGATGGTAACGCCAGGAACACCTGTTGGGGTCTGGTACCTAAAAACGCGTCTGACCTTCGACCAGGAATTGTAGGGTCACGTATGTCACCCATTCGTCGAGACTTACCTCTCCCAACACTCCTGCTACCATATTTTTATAAGCTGGTGAATGCGGGCATGGACCCATTTAAATGCTGTTAGGTTCTCCAGAGATGGGTGCCGCTTACACCACTGTAGAGCCCACCTACGCACTTTAAAGGCATCAGCAATTTCCGGCGACCACCAAGGTACTGTCATTTTCCAGGTCACCTTAAGGAACAAGAGTTCGCGTTTTCCGCAGCAGAAACTACTGTTCTAGTGACCTGCTCAACCACAACTTAATGGTACCATGTGGGGGAGATTTAACTGTGACAGCAGAGGTAAAAGCTCCCCGTTCTGCCTTGTTTAGAACCCATCTGTGTAGGCAACCATGGGCATGACGCCGGGGTAGTGACAGGAAGATGAGGAAGTGCTCACTACCACACAAGCCATTATGCACTCTCCGGATGGGAGAAGTCTTGGGCTGCAAAGCGATAAATCAGTGGCCGAATAAGTGCCATCAACCACACTGAAATGTATGGGAGCCCCAGTATTTAGGAGGTAGAGGTCGAGCTGAGACAGTAAATTTTCGACCTCTCTACCTCGGCCAGTAAGCATGGTGCTACCCCACAAGTGGTTAAGGGCATTAAAAGCTCCCAGGGAGTCGATGAATCAGTACAGACAAGACGTTCAATGGTACCACACCATCTGGAGGAAGGTATACGTTGCAGACAGTTATTTCTTGCATCTTCCTTATCCTGACAACCACAGCTCCGAGAGGAGTGTGGAGGGGCACAGGCTCACTACATACCGAGTTCAGGACATGGACGCAAACTCCACCTAACACTCTATTATGTTTGCTACGGTTCTTGTAATATTCGCCATAGCTGCAGAGGGCAGGAGTCCACATTGCCTGGAACCAGATTTCCTGGAGGGAAATGCAAAAAACAGGTGTAAAACTTACTAGTTGCTGTAGCTCAGCTAGGTGGTGCAAGAAACCGAAGCAATTCTGGACTATATTTAAGCTCTTATGGGGCTTGATGGAAACACAAACATTCCCCAGCTTGTCACAGGCGAGTAGTGCCCATGACTGGGCAGAGGATGCTGTTTTTATCAAGACTGACCACGATCGCATTTTGGAGAATACCTCATCTCCCCAAACTTGTCCTCTAAATGCTCTACAAAAAACTGAGGCTTCGTCGACATGAAGGATGCCCCATCACCTCTCGTATGTACAAGGTACTGGGGGGGAGTAAGATTAGCTGCTATCCATAGCCTTGCGTTCCTCTCATGGTGTGGCCAGGAAAGGGAACGTTTTGGGGTCATACGTCTTCGCATTGTAGTTATATCTCGACTGCTTGGAGACTGCTGGCGTACGGCCACCAGTAAGACATTGCATGTCATCCACCCTGATGCCACCCACTGCGACCAGAAGTCCTCCTCACGGGCGCCACCCAGCCACAGCAAATTTCACTTGGTAGGATGGCCATTGCCGGGAGTCCCGTTGCCCAAGGGTGACTGGCATCTACTCCTTGGCATACATGGGGAGTTAACAGTGCAGGTATCAACAGAGTGGTCACTATGTTGTCAGGAGGTTAAACCAACTGGGTACATGGCGGCCCCACCACAACGGACTGGCAACCATGCTGGGTATCAGGTGCAAACAAACAAACAAGTCCATTATCATTGTCAGTGCAGGAAACGATACTGCACAATGGGTGGAGGAAAAAGTACCCAGGATGGTGACCTACCCCAACAAAATGGCTCTGAGCACTATGGGACTCAACATCTGAGGTCATCAGTCCCCCAGAACTTAGAACTACTTAAACCTAACTAACCTAAGGACACCACACACATCCATGCCCAGAGGCAGGATTCGAACCTGCGACCGTAGCGGTCGCGTGGTTCCAGATTGAAGCGCCTAGAACTGCTCGGCCTCTCTGGCCAGCCTAGCTCAACAGCTGGAAAATGAGTCCTCGAAGGATGCGAGAGGTCTCAGCGCATGATGGACACGGTGCTGTCCGCAGCTCGTGGTCGTGCGGTAGCGTTCTCGCTTCCCGCGCCCGGATTCTCGGTTTCGATCCCCGGCGGGATCAGGGATTTTCTCTGCCTCATGATGACTGGGTGTTGTGTGATGTCCTTAGGTTAGTTAGGTTTAAGTAGTTCTAAGTTCTAGGGGACTGATGACCATAGATGTTAAGTCCCATAGTGCTCAGAGCCATATGAACCGTTTTTTGACACAATGCTCCATATAAGGCGCCATTCTCCATTTGACTCGCTCTTCGGGAAAATTTAGAATAATGGAAATAAAACCCGACAGGGGACCATCACATGAAGGCCAAAACGTGTGAGATTCCTTTTAGTTGCCTCTTACGACAGGCATGAGTACCTTGGGCATATTCTATCCCCCGAGCAACAGCCTTGCCGCAGTGGATACACTGGTTCACGTGAGCTCACCGAAGTTAAGCAGTGGCGGGCAGTTGGATGGGTGACCATCCAGGCCGACATGCGCTGTTGCCATTTTTTGGGGTGCACTCAGCCTCGTGATACCAATTGAGAAGCTACTCGACCGAATAGTAAAGGCTCCAGTCAAAGAAATCCATCAGAACGACTGGGAGAGTGGTGTGCTGACCACACGCCGTTCCAATCCGCCTCCTCATCTGAGGATGACACGGCAGACGCATGGTCTGGATGGGCCACTTGTGGCCTGAAGACGGAGTGTTTTTTTTTTAATTCTAACCCCCGGCCCGGCAGGGGGCTCTGTATCTACTCCTCATCACCAGTTTCGTCCACATTTGTGGTAAATGCAGGGCTTGGCAAGAAATGAGTATCGGAAGTGGAAGTTTCAGATAACCAAGCGTTTAGATAAAATAATATTTTTGGCGTTGGTCTGGCGAAGCGTGAGCACTTAGAGTTAGCGTATTATACACTCTGCCGTTTAGGTCAAGTGGTCAAGTCCCCATGCTGAAACCATTTATTGTTTTTGATTTCCATTTTGAAGTCACTCAAACTGTAAGTAAACCGAAATAGTGCTCGGTGCACTGTTTTGACCATTTCTAATCAAATTCTTTAACTCACGATGAAAACAGATGTAGTAGGGGTGCGTTAGCTGCCTTCTGCTGTTTAAAGGCAGTAATGAAACTAACAAGAGACAAAGTCTTGTAACCAGAATGAGATTTCACTCTGCAGCGGAGTGTGCGCTGATATGAAACTTCCTGGCAGATTAAATTTCCTTTCTTTCAGGAGTGCTAGTTCTGCTAGGTTCGCAGGAGAGCTTTTGTAAAGTTTGGAAGGTAGGAGACGAGGTACTGGCAGAAGTAAAGCTGTGAGTACCGTGCGTGAGTTGTGCTTCGGTAGCTCAGTTGGTAGAGCACTTGCCCCTGAAAGGCAAAGGTCCCGAGTTCGAGTCTCGGTCGGGCACACAGTTTTAATCTGCCAGGAAGTTTCAAAGTCTTGTAACTTTTATTTAGAATTACTTTTCGAAAAGCTATTTGTAGATTCTTCATAGATGCTGTAAGTACGAATCTCTTTTGAAAATTTATTTGCAATCCCAAAATTTCCTTGGCTTTTGAAAATAATAATAAACACAATATACTGAACATTATTTGGTTTATTTGCAGTAAAAGTATCGTAAAAATTGAAAATACAAAGAAGTTATCACATAGGGACTCAACCATACTATCCTGTGATTAACGTTCTCTACATTTCCGCTGCTCCAACTACTGCCTGGAATGTATACTAAAATAAACGGCTCACGCATCACCCAATCCGCGCCAAAAATTATAATTTATTCGAAACGCTTGGTCATCTGGAACCCCCTCATATGTCACTTCCATTTCTGCCCAAGCCCTGCATTTTACCATAAATTTGGTCTAAACTGGCTATGGCAAGTAGTTGTGGTCCCCTTGTAAGTGTGTGAAATCTGCTGCTCTGTTGGTGTACACTGCAGCACGTAACAAATGCAGAACTGTTCCCTTACATGCGTCGTTCAAACTGCCGAGCACCATGATTATGGAAGTGCCATCATCACGAAAGATCGAACACACAGGAGAATCGTAGAAAGCTACCGGCATTTGACCATCGGACAGACACCCATGTGGATGACTTGGTAATAAGCATCCGTGGTTTAGATAACAACTGAAAGATTTCAAAGCAAATAGTTCACCAGGTTCGGATGGAATTCCAGTTCCGTTTCACAAAAGTGTACTCTACGACACTGGCCTCTTACCTAGCTTGCATTTATCGCGATTCTCTAGCCACGTTCAAAGTCCCAAGCGACTGGAGAAAACCGCAAGTGATTCAAGTACATAAGAAACATGAAAGAACGGACCCCAAAATTACAGACTAATATCCTTAACTTCGGTTTCCAGAGAATCCTTGAACATATCCTCTGTTCTAATATAGTAAACTTTCTTCAGACTCAGAAGCTTATTTCCACGAATGAGCATGATCTTACAAAGTACTGTTCGTGCGAAAATCAGCTCGCCGTTTTCTCACATGATATAATGCGAACTATGGATGAAGGGCAACAGGCAGATGTCATATTTCTAGATTTCCAGAAGGCGTTTGACACAGTGCCCCATTGCAGGCTGTTAACGAAGGTACGAGCATAGAGAATAAGATCACGGATATGTGTGAGTGATTGGAAGTCTTAGTAAGTAATAGAACCCAGTATGTTGTCCTCGACGGCGAGTGTTCATCAGTGATACGGGTATCTTCAGCAGTGCCCCAGAGAAGTGTGGTAGGACCGCTATTATTCTCTACAAACATAAATCACTTGGCGTGCAGGGTGGGCAGCAATCTGCAGTTGTTTGCTGATGATTCTGTGGTGTACGGCAAGTGTAGGAAGATACAGGGCGAATTATACAAAATTTCTAGTTGGTGTGCTGAATTGCAGCTAACCCTAAATGTGGAAAAACGTAAGTTTATGCGGATGAGTAGGAAGAACAAACCTGTAATGTTCGGATACAGCATTACTAGTGTCCTACTTGACACAATCGCGTCGATTAAATATCTCGGCGGAACGTTGCAAAACGATATGAGATGGAACGAGCACGAGAAAACCATGATAGGGAAGGCGAACGGTCCACTTCGGTTTGGTTCAAATGGCTCTGAGTACAATGGGACTCAACTGCTGAGGTCATTAGTCCCCTAAAACTTAGAACTAGTTAAACCTAACTAACCTAAGGACATCACAAACATCCATGCCCGAGGCAGGATTCGAACCTGCGACCGTAGCGGTCTTGCGGTTCCAGACTGCAGCGCCTTTAACCGCACGGCCACTTCGGCCGGCACTTCGGTTTATTGGGAGAATTTTAGGAAAGTGTGGTTCACCTGTAAAGGTGACCGTATACAGGTAGCTGGTGGGACCTAGTCTTGAGTACTGCTCGAGCGTCTGGGGTTCGTACCAGGTCGTATCGAAGAAAGGCATCGCAGCAATTCAGAGGTGGGCTGTTAGATTTCTTGCCGCTAGGTTCGAACAACACGTAAGTATTGCGGTGATGCTCCGCGAAGTCAAATGGGAATCCCTGGAAGGAAGGCGGCGTCATTTCCGAGAAACACTATTTTGAAAATTTAGAGAACCGGAATTTGAAGCCGAGCGCTGAGTGATTCTACTGCTGCCAAAATACATTGCGCGTGAGAATCTAGAAGAAAAGATGCGAGACATTAGGTATATACGAAGGCATATAGACACTCGTTTCTCCCTCGCTGTGTTTGCGAGTGGAAAGAAAGGGAAATGAATAGTAGTGGTACAGGGCACAGTCCTCCACCCACTGTACGGTGGCCTTGGGAGCATCTATGTAGATGTGTTTATAGCGACGCTGAAACGTTCCCTTAGAAAAATTATACATGATTGTGCTTAAACTGACACACAAATTTTTTAGCGCAACGCAATCTGACTTTTACCAATCCTTGCAAAAGAATGGCCCTGACTAACATTAACCTATACGTTTCACAAATCACTTACCTCACAAAAATCTTCGTTACTCAAACTACTGCAATACAGTGAGCGCCGCTACTGCCAGCTAAATAAAAGATTCAAACTACTGAAGGCACTAACTACTGATAGGTATAGTTAGCAATGAAAGATTTTGATAGAGAAAAAACAATGTATTTACCTTCATAGTGTTCAAAAGTCATAATATATTTAGCAGTTCATGACATCCTGTCTTACAAATGTACTGTCTCTGATGGACACACGTCCAGATCATCCACTCTCAAAAATCCGCCATCTCCCTTCCCCACATCCACCACTGCTGGCGGCTCACCTCCAACTGCGCAACGCTATGCGCTGTTAACATCCAGCTGCCAAACACTACAACAGCAAACAACAATGCAAACCAGCCACAGACTGCACACACCACAGCCAGTGATTTTCATACAGAGCACTACGTGGCGTTACCAATAGAAAAACCTAAACAGCCTACTCACATAGCCCCCATGCTCCCCACAAAAAATTTTACAAATTGTTTTGGGCAGTGGCCAATAATTACAATAATTACAATAACAAAGATATCAAATGCACACACTTATTGATACAATGTTAGTCAGAAGCTGAAATTTTCTCACAGCCCATAAAGACAGTCCTGATCATTCATCACAGTAAAATTGCAATTTTTTTTTCTCAAAGTCTGAGCAGTAAAAGAGAATGCACACGGAAGTAGTGGATTTCGATGCAAAGAAGTAGTGTTGTCCTTCCAACGGAAAGACAGTGCTGACTCTTGACATGCAGACAGGTAATGGGCCACAACAGAGCAAACCCACAGCAGAGTCAGTCGAAGTTCTGAAGAATATTGGTAGGTAGGTCATCACAGAGCAGACCCACTGTAGTCCTGGTAGAGATTGCGGTATTGGTGGGCCACCAGAGGTGCAGACCCTCTGTAGTCCTTGTAGAAATAATGGTACTGGCAGGCCTTCAAAGATGCAGACCCACTGCAGTCCTTGTAGAAATAATGGTATTGGTGGGTCATTAAAGGTGCAGACCCAATGCAGTCCTTCTAGAAATAATGGTATTGGTGAGTCATCAAAGGTGTAGACCCACTGTAGTCCTTGTAGAGGTGACTAGCAGCCATCCGTCGCGATTGTGCAAGTGCTCAATCACCATAGAAGAGTCTTGTGGACAATATAGCAAGTCCATGAACCACCACTTGTGCACTCACAAAATTTTTTTTTTGAAATGTCCTTAGAATCAGCAATGCTGTTATCCAACCCCTTGCTGAATTATTAACACACGTGCAAAGACTATCAGCCCCTACTTCTCACATATTGTCCATATACTATGACCAACAGTAACATGCGCAGTGAAATGTAACTTACAAGTTACTTAATTTGATGAACTGGTGTCAATTACAATTTTATAACAGAAGAATACAATATCAAAGGTACAAAGTACATCATTAAAGAACATTACAATACAGATAACATTTGTAGTAATAGGGGCTTTACAAAAGAATAGAAATAAACATATACATCAGTGTTACAGGAATTATGACATAAATAAATACATAAAAGATCAGAATATCTTTTGAAACATCAACTTCACACATGAGCAACAATACAGAATAAATAATGTCTAAACATCTTTACAAAGTAAATAACATATTATTAGAAAAATTCTACAACATAACTTATCAGATAAACATATAAAGACAGGAAGAACACAAATACACAAGGGTACACAAACACATAGCGGAATAATACAAAAGGAAAGGGCAGGGTTTGTTTTACTGCAGTATTTTGCAAACAAAACTTTCTTTACTTCTTGGAGATCTCCATTCATTCATCATTATTCCCAAAAAGTCCTATCTATACCAACTTTCTGTATTCTATTCATATCCTCTTTCTGAATAATTATTCTTCATTGTACAGTACCTTTTCTTTTTACAAACTTTTTTCGTATAACTTCTCAACACATTCTTTCCTTATCCTCCATAGTTAGTTTCTTACATAGTCTACCCACTCTTAAGCTAACTTAAATCTACTGAGCTCAGATGCTAAACTAAGGAACGAGGCAATGCAGCAGCACAAAACAATTAACACAAACAGCAATGACAAAAAATGGAAATTGGCAAAGCAAGCAGCAGTAAATGTAATAACTTACATCTAAACATGACAAACCCACAAGCAGAAAAATAGTACACTAAAGACAACAATGCAGATAGGGGAAATGTATAATCACATTTTAATGTCTATGTAATTAAAGTGGTGCACCACAAAAACTAATTCTACAAAAAATTACCAAGTACTTGAAAAGAAAATTATATATGCAGTTGCTGTTATTAGCCCCTTCTTATTGTTCTTTCCATTCCTAGAGCTCCTTTTTCGAAGAATGTGGATCATAAAATAATTATTTAATAGATCTGTTGACAGAAAGTGTTCACATTAGCAAATGCATTTAATTTTACTTTATAAAACCAATGCTGCAACACACCTGGAAAGCAGATATCAAATAAAATAAGCAACTATGTACAAAGTAAAGCATAAAAATATCATTCAGTGGTCATGAGGCATTTCATAAGTTAGTAGAAATTCTCTCAATTCTCGTAGAAAGACACTTGTCATAATCAGGTATGCAGATGTACGAATATTTCCCATCAATTCATAAGCATTTCAGTAAGTAGCACAAAGTACTTGCGCTACAGTATAATCATATGTTTCCAAGTAATAGCGTGTCATATTTGCGATGCTTTCTACAATGGAATGTCAATAGCGAGGTTCATGGCCTCTTTTTTTCCTCCACCTGTGCCTCTGAAAGGCACACACTAATGGCTTTTTTTCCAGGCGACTGTCATGCAGCTGGGTGCCCACAACGCATTACATGAAAGTGGTCACTTAACTTTCTCACCGAAATATTTACGACACCAGTTTGCACTACAATTTCACAGGTGAGAATTTGCGTTACAAATGTGTAGAAACAAAATCCTATAAATATAACAGTGTCCAAAATATTTTCGTCGGCATTGTGATACATTCATGCATTTACATACATTTCATAACTCTTAAAGTACGATTCCTGGTTTCCAACATCCTTGTTTTCACAAATCAGAGTTCCTAGCCACTACTCATTATTCCTTACTTTATTACACATATTCTAATTCGTCGACAATTCTTCAATATTTCATCATAATAAATACATAGCATAATCAAATTCCTCATATAGCATCACCTTATTGATCATAAACAAACCTCAACAGCATAATACACATTGTCATCATAATAATATCATCGTAAAAACTCAGCCAAATCTCAAAAACGTCGTAGCTTTCTGCAATAATTTCAAAACCCAAAAAAATTCTCTGTTAATTTCAATGGTGTCATCTACCTCAAACGTACTTTAAAAATCGTGATCTCATACCAAATACATCACTCAAAGCTCTCATAGTATCACAATGGTTCTGAAAAAATATGAAGAGTTCACCAGGTACATACAAAATACAGTTTCATAAGTGTGAAGTTATCCAACTGTATAATTGTGTAAACATGTGTCACTGATGTAGTAAAAAAAAAGTTTGTTTCTCTGTTAAATAATCAGGTAGCTGTGTAATTCTGTGTTGGAGAAATGTGGTACCGATGTGTAAAGTTGTATAAGCAAACACCATATTAGCTATGGCTCCTTGTGCTTGCCACACACATGGTACACAAAGTAGGCGTGTACCCCCCCGAGGATTAATGTAATTATACCCTCAGGTGTTACAGATTACAGCAATGGAATGAAATGTATCACGGAAAACTTACTTTGTAATTTAAAAATCTTTAAAAATAAATGTTCTAAGTACAAAATTAATCACTCAAATGCTTGTCGAGTAGCGCTAAATGTGCGTCTTGCTGTAAGATAATTCTGTAGAACTGTCGAAGCTATCGTCCTCTGTAAGCAAAGTTCTGCTGAAGTCAATGTACTTACCTCATCATAAACGAAAGTGAAATGGTTTGCGTATCGATATCGTAGTTATTACATACCTTACTATGATCAAGAAAGTACTATAATGTATCATATTGTTGCGCTATGGGAAAGGGTGTCTCATTGTAGCTATACCACAAAAGTTACTACTAAAACATGTTTTATTTTCCAGAACAATACAGAAAAACTGTGCAGATATAAAACAGATACACCGCAAAAGCAACAATGTAAATTGTGTCACATATTAGTATCGTCGTGATATAATCGTGTAGCTATCAAAGAAATCAAATGCAAAGTCATCTTTAATCCCACAGAAAGTACTTCAAGTAAAGAATGTCTTTTCAAGTAAACCAAAATGTAGCATGAAAATCTGATTAGCAGTGCCGGTATATGTTCTAAGTATGTGAGCCTTATAGTCGTTATGTGATCGTGCAACTAACAAGCAAGACTGTACAAATAACAACACTGTGTAGTCTGTTCACTATAACAATGCATTCGTAATTTCCGTTTAAAAAAGTTACCTTGGTTCTTGACTGGATATTTAACTTCAAACATTGCAGATTATCTTTCAATAAACGGTTTTACATGTGAAATGTGGTGCGATCCTTTACTCTTCCTAGTATGCAGAGCTCCAGCTTCAACGAAATTATCATGTGGGATATTGTACATCGGTAAAGAATGCTCAAATTTTTCTCAGGGTTAGCGTCTATGCTATTTTTCTCCGAGCCAGCCCGCGCACATGGCTGCCTGTGGTGCGAGTCATTGTCTGGCTATCTCTTTGTTGGTGTGCATCGTTATTGAGATTAGGAGACCTAACTTCTACAAATTCACCTTGCCAAGAGGGCCCTGCCCTGTTTGAATCCCACCAGTTCTGATGCAATTCAGGTCTGTCGTTATGATTATATCGTCTGTCGTCATGTCGGTAGCTCCTGTAGTTTCTTTCTTGTTGGTTAAGTGGTGGAGAATTTCTCCCTGAATTATCACTGCACGGTGGACCGTTGCGTCTGAAGTTATTCTGTCTCCCGTGATAATAATAGTTCTGGTTGCCATATTGTCTGTTTCTATGATTGTCTCTGTCATATTCATAACTACGGAAATGCGATCTTCCTCTGTAACTATTACTCTGCCAGTGGTTGTCATATGGGTGGTGTCTGTTTTGTTCATGATTTGCGTTGTAAGAATAGCCTTGTCGTGTCCAGTTATTATTTCTGTCATCACGGAATTGTGACAGATGTGACCTGTAATTGTTGTGCTAATGATTTCGCGTTCGGCGATTGTCAGTTTCAATTTCCAATTCTTTTAACACTCCCTGAAAAGCTTCAATGTCGTCTTTGCAACGTCCTGCCAAAATAATATGTCGTAAATGTTCAGGCAATTTGATTAAGCAAATGCGGATGAGTTTTGAGGGGGTGTATGGGTTTGACAGGTACTGATTCTTGTGCAACATGTCTTCAAAATATTTCACAAGACTGGAAAACTCAGATTGTTCGAAATGTTTCATCATTATGATACTATGTTTTACTCGGTCTTGTGTAGCTTGAGACCATTATGCTGAGAGGAAGGCATGATAAAATTCTCCTTCACTGTGACAATAGTGAATGACCGATCGCATTCTTACAGCTGGTTCATTCTCTAAATAGCCACACATAAATTCTAATCTGTGCTCTAATGACCAGTTGGGAGGAAAACAATGAGAGAATTGATGAAGCCACGCTTGTGGATGAATGTCGTTGCCGGAATTCTTAAATGTTTTGAATTTACGTGTAGTTATAAACAGCTTATAGTCAAAATCATCATGTCGGCGAGTCGCATATTGGTCATTGTTACTTCGTTTCGGCGGTTCCATCTCAAAATTCGGTGTACCTTGCCAATTTCTTTCATAATTTCCGAAGTACCCCGTGTTATGATTTTGTGGCTGTTCCGTATTTCTATGTCCTCTTCCCGTATTGGAGCGCGAGTGTCCTCTAAAATACGTAATTCTTGTATTACCTGTGTCAGCTGATCTTGTACTTCCCGGATTTCTCTTTGGTGTTGCGTATTAATTTGATTCTGACTTTGTTTGAATTTCCTAATTTGTTCGCACTCTTCTGTGTCTTTAAAGACTACCGGTTTTGTGTCATTCAGATTATCATCTACCTTCGTAGATAAATTATTTAGCTGATCCGAAAGTTTAACTGCTTTCTCTGATAATGAACTAATTTCCTCCATGTGTCTTTCTGAACCAATTTTCAGAGTATCTACTGTGTCCTTTAAGTTTTCCTGGGTTTTTGCAAGTTGAGTAACCGAATCGATAGATGCAACTGAGTCAATTTTAGCTTGCAAGGTCACATGGTTTTCATGAACAATAGTTTGCAGTTCTTTTATGGCTGCTTCGTGATTCTGTAATGCATTTTCGTGCTGCGAAAAAATAGGTTGAAAATGCTCACAAATTTGACATTTCGATTCAATGTTATGTAACTCAGCAGTTAAATCTTCACGTGTTTGTTCAAGCGTGGTTTCTAACTTCCGAAGATTTTGTTCCATTGAGTCTAACTTTTCAAGCTTTTGCTGTGTTTGTCTCTGATTTTGTTCCATTTGTTGCATTAATTGCAATAATGATGTATTAGTGTCTGGAATCTGTTTCTCTATGCTTTTTGGCAGTGCATTTTCACCGGCAACATTCACATTTCGTCAAGCAGAAAATGTGTCTTGACTCATTTGAGAAACCGGTGAGGACCCAAAACCTGCGTCTACAGTATTTGTAATATTGTGTTTTGTCATTTCGGATTCCTGAGGCGAGCTGTTGCCGACCGATCGATCGATAATGCTTCCCTGTTCACTGCTTGTTTCATTGTCTACACCATTATTTGCAGCCCGCTCGATTTCCCTATACACTATTACCAAATTACTACTTTGAATGTCTGTTAATTCATTCCACAGAGGTGATGATAAGCTACGCTCGTCGTCACTATTATTTCTCAGTTTACTTTGGAGCCTAGTGTTACGCTTTTCACACACCATTATTGTCACAATATTTCACACGATAACACAGAAAAGCACAAGTTGAAGAGCAAAAATAAGAGAACACATTAACATAGCACTGAAAATAATATCTAGTTAATTGCAAGCGCAGCTGCGAAATACTTGGTGCAAATTTACATGGATGCCACAACTGTTTTACTGTACAACAATGAAAGACTGCAACTACAAAGGAGATTCTCTCTAAAATTACGCGCTAGCAATAAACAGAAGCTACACTAATTACACAAACTACCAGAAAAAATCACAAGATTCCAGTGAGGTATCCTCGGCTAAGGGTCGACATATGAAACGTCCCCTTAGAGAAATTATACATGACTGCGCTTAAACTGACACACAATATTTTTAAGCGCAGCGCAAACTGACTTTCAATAATCCTTACAAAAGAATGGCCCTGACTAACATTAACCTATACGTTTCACAAATCACTTACCTCACAAAAATCTTTTCATACCAATAGAAAAACCTAATCAGCCTACTTACAACGCATCATCAACTGGCTCAGAAGCTCAGGAATTCCATGAGTTTGGTGTATCACTTCCGCAACTGCGGCAATCCTAGCGCCCAGGTCCGTGCGAGAATCGATCAGTCTCGTAAAGCAGGCTCTTCACATGTTTCTGGAAGAAGAAGTCCATTGATGTCAAGTCTGGTGACGGAGCCGCTAGGAGCATGATCATCGCCACCCACCTTACATCGAGCAAAGTGTGCCGGCGCCGTGTCATGTTTGAACAACGTAATCTGATGAATTCTCAATGACATTTCGTTTAGGAGCCGTGGGAGGACAAGTTGAAGGAACTTTTTGTGCACGATTCCGTTCAGAGTATCAGAAAATATGTAAGGTCCTATCCACAGCAAAATTCTGTTGATAGGGTCGACACACTATAGTCCGTTTCACGAACAATGGCGGTTCGCACAGGTTGAGACAAGGACGGGGACTGCATTGGTGTCGGTTCCAAGCCTCAGTTGCGGTACGCGCAAACACATGCTTTGCGCGTTATGAAGTACGTACCCCGCAAGTATTGTCTCTCGCTTGACTGCGTAGAATTCGTCGCTACCCAGTACCATCAGCCATGACAGCTCACAGCAAATGGAGTAAAAATTCGCTACGTAAATCGCCACGATCGCGTTTTAACGCTCGCATTGCAGACAACATAGCGCTAAGAACACTTATGAACGCTCATTCTTGGAGAACGCGTGACGTAGGTGTGCAGAAGCAGCCTAAACTCGACCGCCAACGTTCGTGACTTCAGCTACAGTGTGTATGGATTTTAGTTATCCTATACATGGCCATTACTACTGCCGAACATACCATCTCTCGCAAACAGCGCCTCGTCTGCAAACAACACGAAAGCTGCAAACTTGAGTTTCTCTGTATGTTGCTGTAGGAAACCATTTGCAAGAACTCGAAATGAGAAGTCCACTGGCTGCAATGACTGCACTTTATATAGACGACATGGCTGAAATTTTTGATCACTTGAGACTTTCAAAACATTTTACTATGTTGTGTTCTTAACTCCTGCAACACGCGAAGCTCACACGGAGTACGCACCCTTCATTCTAACACGTTACCCTCCAGTCTCTCGCAGTTGCCTGTGTACAGATGCAAAAGTATTGTTACGTGGTTGGTGTCGGCTCGTTAACATCTTCGCATAGAATCATTGTGTCGCCGTCCCATTGCATTCTGTGAAGCCAACTCTTTCTCAGTAAACCTATCTATAGCACTGCTGTGTGTCACTCTTGACTCACAACCAAAACGGCTAGAAAACAAAACGCTAGACAACCGAGCACTGCTGAATGCAAACTTAGTGCAACGGGGCCAGGAGGGAGTTACTGTTGTCAGCAGGAGGTTCCGTCGTTGAATGGAAATAAGACGCAGCGTGCATAGCGTCTACATTTGTCCTGACGGGCACTGTGATCAGTGCAATATAAAAAGAAAGTTTTTTGGAACAAGAAACCAAATGAAGTGCAATGACAATGTAACGAGCCGCTGGAGACAGTCGGTCCCTCTACATATACATTTATAGTATCCTCTGCTAATCACATTTAAGTGCCTGGCAGATGATTCAGTGAACCACCTTCACGGTAACACTCTACTGTTTCAATCTCGTACGGCGCGCGTAAAAAACGAACACCTTTATCTTTCCGTGCGAACTCTGATTACCCTCCTTTTATTGTGCTGATCGTTTCTCCCTATGTACGTCGGCGTCAAAAAAATATTTTCGCAGTCGGAGGAGAAAGTTGGTGATCGAAATTTCGTGAGAAATTTCCTCCGCGACGAAAACTGCCTTTTTTTCAATGATGTCCACCCTGTAACATTTCAGTGACACGCTCTCCCCTATTTCGTGGTGATGCAAAACTTGCTGCTCTTCTTTGAACTTTCTCGATGTACTCGGTCACTCCTACTTGGCAAGGAAGCCAGACAGCACAGCAGTACTTCAGAGAGGACGGACAAGCGTAGTGTCTCCTTAGTAGGTCTGTTGCATTTTCTAAGTGTCCCTCCAATAAAACGCAGTCTTGGTTTAGCCTTCCCCACAACATTTTCTGTGCGTTCTTTCCAATTTACGTTGTTCGTAATTGTAATTACCATGTATTTAGTTGAATTTTCGGCCTTTAGATTTGACTGATTTATCGTGTAATCGAAGTATAACGGATTTCTTTTTGCACTCAGGTACGTGACCTCAAAGTTTTCATTATTTAGGGTCAATTGCCGGTTTTTGCACCATACAGATAACTTTTATAAATCGTTTTGCAATTTCCTTTGATCTTCTGATGACTTTACTAGACGATAAATGACAGTATCAGTTGCAGACACCCTAAGACGGCTACTCAGATTGCCTCCTAAATGGTTTATATAGATAACGAACAGCTGATGGCCTATAAGTACTACAAACGTGATCTCTCTGACCTGAAATCCCGAATACAGTCACATAACTGAGACAATGTTCCATAAGCATGCCATTTCACTACACGCCGGTTGTATGGTACAGTGTCTAAAGCCTTCTGGAAATCTAGAATCACAGGATCAGTTTGAAATCCCTTGTCAGTGGCACTCAACACCTCGTGCAAGACAAGAGCTAGTTGTGTTTCACAAGAACGATGTTCTGTAAAGCCGTGTTGACTGTGTGCCAATAGATCGTACTCTTCGAAGTAATTCTTAAAAATGGTTCAAATGGCTCTGAGCTCTATGGGATTTAACATCTGAGGTCATCAGTCCCCTAGAACTTAGAACTACTTAAACCTAACTAACCTAAGGACATCACACACATCCATGCGCGAGACAGGATTCGAACCTGCGGCCGTAGCGGTCGCGCGGTTCCAAACTGAAGCGCCTAGAACGGCTCGGCCACCACGGCCAACGGTAATTCATAATTTTGGAACACAATATATGTTCCAGGACGAAGTAGATTCGAATTCTGGAATATTTATTTCGTCGTCTTTGGTGAAGTAATTGCGGAAGACTCTGTTTAGTAAATCTGCTTTGGCAGCACTAAAATACTCAGAAGACATCAGTGAACATCTTCTTAAAGTTTGTCGGGGGAATTCTTGTTCCGGTGGTATATATGTGAGAGACTACTTTGTGTGTTACTGGATCATTTGTTTACAATTTTTTTATGTGATGACTATTACTACCAGATTCATATACAATCGCAACACCTAACTTCTGAATTTACACGTTCCGACAGAATTTGATTCGTGACCCTGATAAACAACAACAAAAATCCTATAAAGATCATGATTCTAAAACGTAGTGATCAGCCACAAATTAAAGGACAGACAAATAAAAGCATATATGCGGTCATCGTTTTGATCTAGAGAGACAGGAGGGAGAGAAAGAGAGAGAGAGAGAGACCGAGAGTGGGAGAGACAGAGGTCGATCAAGGAAGAGTCGGCACGTGAGAAGAATGGTATGATTACTCGTTGCCATCGTCAGTTGCTCCATGAGACAATTAGTCGTTTCACTGTAAAAGATAGTTATAGCGACCCCCGAGATAACAACGTAGCATGATAGCTTTAACGGCTTAACTACTCCCATGGAGTGCATAGTTCGCAGCTGAACTTCTGCTACCTTTTAACCACCAGATGGCGTCAAAGCGGTGTTCAGATAACATGTCAAAAAGGTCAGTCACAAGTGCGCTTTAAAAAAACGAAAAGAAAACAACAAAAGTGGCTACACTTGAAGCAAATCCCTGTAACTCACAGAGGTGGGACTAATTATTGCTGCCACGGTCTTCCATGATGCCTCCTTCCTCAGCCGTCATAGGATCCACAAGACAGCAAGTTTTATCTGATATCGCTGGACGCTGCTAATAATTGCCTGCCAAAAGTTTCCTGAGCCAGGTATCCCTCTGCGATCAGCGGAGAAGAGGACGTTTCAAACGGAAACGCTGTTGCAAATCCGACACCCATTTAAACTGAAAGGCAAATCAGCTAATTAACAGGGATTACTTTCTACCTGAAAACCGGTATTTCCATAATGAAGTGTCTAGGGATCACGATGGCTAGAATATCTACGCTTCATAGTGTCAATACTATTAGGTCTTTCTTTAGGTGGGGTGATATGTTCACACAGCAATAAACGATAGAGAGTTAATAAGCAATTAATGATGTCTTACACGCTACTACAAATGCCAGAATAGCGGTAAATTAAATTAGTATGACGCTCTCTGTATGGAAAATTACGGTCCTTATAGTGTCACACGGTGCCTTCTTATTAGGTTTCTGATAATTAAAATCGCTCTTTTTGTAAACCTGTTTCATGTTTTGGTACATCATTGGAAAAATTCTCTTTCTGCATTAATAGATTATTCGTGACATTTTCTACTGTTGAAGTACTTGTGCGAAACCTCTTTCAGACATATCATTACGGACACAGGTTTGAAGCCACTGGAAATGTTCTTAACCTTCGCTGATGCTAACGATTCTTATCTACAACGACAACATGACGGATCACATCAAAATTTCATGTTCTTCATCCTCTGTAAACAACTCCGAACCCCCACCCTAACATAATGTTGCCAACTTCAGCCCATCGTTTCGCTCCGATTCAACTTCCACCACTCTATATTTCTACTAGACAACAAAACTCCCTACATCGAGGAATACAGTTGTTTCCATTGACAAACGGCTCAGCACGTTATTTCCTTCTCTGAAATGGTCCTCCACCACAGCCACACACATCGACGACGCCACGCCATATAACGAATTGACCACCACACAGTGTAATTTATATCTTAATGAAGATAACGTAGGTTCCTACACATAACTCCATTTTGTCTTCAGCCGATTCTGCATCTCTCCACTTTTTCTTTAATTAGATCGCAAAATTCAAACACGACCCAACGCCGCCCTACAAACATGATCAGCACTACAGCAAACGTATGTAGCTTCCGCTGCTGTGACTCCTCCAAAACTCACTTCCCTACTGCACGTCACTGCCAACGGCCTTGCCGCAGTGGTAACACCGATTCCCGTCAGATTATTGAAGTTAAGCGCTGTCGGGCTTGGCTAGCGCATTGATGGGTGACCGTTCGGGTCTGCCGAGTGCTGTTGACCAACGGGATGCACTCAGCCCTTGTGAGCTAATTGAGGAGCTGCTTGATTAAGAGGTAGCAACACTGGTCACAAAAACTGAAATTGGCGGGGAGAGGCGTGTGCTGACCACACGCTCCTCTGTATCAGCACCCGGTGATGCCTATAGAGCTGAGGATGACACGGTGGCTGGACAGAACCGTTGGACCCTCATGGCCTGTTCGGACGGTGTTCGTTTGTTTTGATTATGACAAAACCCGTATAAAGTACTGATCCTCATCGCAACTGATAAGTGTTTACAGAATTGATTATGCTGAAACTTTACAATCATTCTTAATACGAATGCTTCAAGAAGGGTTTATTTAGATTATATTAATTATTCATTCCATAGACCCATAAAAGAGGGAATCCTCCTGGGTGTGGAACACGTCACATAAACACATTACAAAAATGTAATTAGAAAAACTTGAGTTTCATTAATTTTAGCGATCCTCAGTCAATAAACAGTAAAATTATGTACATGAATTAAATTTAAAATTTTAATATTTACAGGTTTATTACTTACATCTGCTTTCATTAAATCCATCATTCAGACATTTGCTAGTTTCTTGGCTATTCTTCTTCTTCTGCTGCTTTTACGGCCTCATTGGACCACTTCAGTCAATCATTTCTGGTCCTGTTCTTTGGTATTTTCCCCTTCCGAGTGGCCCAGTATCTCTTCATTCGTTCCGATGCTTTTCGTCGTTCCTTATCTGTAAATACCCTTTTCATTGTATGTCGTTTGTCAATTTTTGGTTTAAATCTTATTTCTGTGTCCCTCAACTTCTTTAAATTTGGCGTTTTGTTCTGCAAATCATCCAGAGTTATTTCCAGTTCTTCCATATCCTCTCTTATTTTCTTAAGCCATCCTCCTTGTTGTTTCAAATTCCAGAGTTTCTCAATAATTTTCCTTGATTATCTGGTTTCTGGTGTCCTCAGAATGTGACCACAAAAAGAGATCCTTTTCTTTCGTATAGTATCAGTGATGGGCTCCAGTTCTCTGTATACCACTTCATTTGGAACTATCCGCCATTGCCCAGCTTTTTGATATTTCTTATTTATGCATGTTCTAGCAATTCTTCCCTCTACTTTTAAAATTTTGTCAATTCTGTTTTTCTGGGTGACTTTAAAAAGAGTTTCACTTCCGTATGTAACCTCTGGTTGAACCACCGTCTTGTAATGTTTTAATTTTGTTTTAATTGATAGACATTTTTTATTGTACGTAGACCATGTTAGTTTTTGAGCTTTTATCATTTTATTAGTTCTTGCTCGCCATGCAGGTTTCTCGTCCAATCTATGTGTTATAATTTCACCCAGGTATTTAAATTGTTTCACTATTTTAATTTCCCTATTATTCACTGTGATGTGATCTATTACAAGTGGATCCGTTACCATTATTTCAATCTTTTCAAATGATATCTGGAGTCCTAATTTTTGTGCTATATTTTGTAAGCTTGTTATTTGTTTCGTGGCTTCCTGAATATTATTAGCTAGTAATGCTAGGTCATCAGCAAATCCCAAGCAATTTAGGTTTATTTTATTTTTCTTAGTTCCAATTTTAATATTCATAGGATTTTCCTTGTACCATTCTCTCATTACATATTCAAGAGCACAATTGAATAGCAATGATGATAAACAATCTCCCTGTCTCAACCCTGTTTTAATCGTAAATGGTTCAGATATTTCTCCTCTAAATTTTACTTTGGATTTGGTGTTTTTTAAGGTTAACTGTATCATTTTTATTAATTTAGGATGAAGTCCAAAATTCCTTAATATTTTCATCATTGAAGATCTATGGATGCAATCATACGCCTTTTTGAAATCTACAAAGGTTATGACTAGTTGTTTTTGCCTTCTTTTGTAGACATCCATAACTAACTTCAAGGTGATTATCTGTTCTGGGCAGCTTCTCCAGGATCTAAATCCTCCTTGATATTCTCCCAGTTCCAGTTCTAGTTGATCTTTACAGCGGTTGTATAGTATTCTTGACATGATCTTATACGTGCAGTCCAAAAGGGAAATTCCTCTATAGTTGTCTGGATTTGATTTTTCTCCTTTCTTATGTAATGGATGTATTATAGCAGTAGTCCTATTTTCTGGTAATTTCTCTTCATTCCAGATTTTTACTATGCATTGGTGTAATGCTATCTTTACTGGTTCTGCTGCATATTTCCAAAGTTCAGCAAACGTTTGATCTTCTCCACTTGCTTTGTAGTTTTTGAGTTCTTTCAAAGCTCTGTAGACCTCATTAATTGTAGGTGGATTTATATATTCTGCTGGTGTTTTAATTGGGGTTTCTGTGTTTATCTGAAGAAGTTCTGGGGGATCTTCACAATTTAGTAACTTGTTAAATGTTTCTGCTAGAATTTCTGTATTTTTACTATTGCTATGGGCTAGGTTATTATCTTTATCTTTTAACATTAATGTTGGAGGATCATATCTTTGTAATTGTCTGCCAAATATTTTGTAATAGTCTCTTGAGTTTGTTTTTTCACTATTTGTTTCTATCATTAGAAGTATATCTTTTTGGTACTGACATTTAACTCTCCTTATTATTTTTTGTGTTGTCTTCCTTTGTTTTGTGAGTTCCAAATATGATTTTTCTGTTTTTTCATTTTGATGCCTTAACCAGGCTTGGTGTCGATCCAACACTGCTTCATCACATTCATCGTTCCACCACTGGTGTTTTTTCCTTGGATTTATAGGGGCAGCTTGTTCAGCTATTTGTTTCAATTTGCGAATTATTTCTTCCAGATCATCTGTTATTTTTATATCCCTGGTTTGTGCTTCATAATCCTCATTTTGTATCAGTTTATGAGGGTCATAGGTTCTCTTCTTCTTCTGGTGGGATTTTTTCTTCACTAATGGGGTTAGTTTAATTTTTATTTTTATCATGTAATGATCTGATCCGGTATCTGTCCCTCTCAGTACTTTCACATTGTAAATTTCCTTGTGGTAATTCTTATCCACGCAGACATGGTCCAGTTGCCATTCTCCTTTTTTCCAGTCTGGATGTTTCCAAGTTTTTAGTTTACTTGGTCTTCTCTTAAAATACGTCGACTTTGAGATCATGTCATGGTTTCTGCAAAATTCCACTAGTCTTATGCCATTTTTGTTTGTTCTTCTTTGTGCTGTCCATTTCCCTATTATGTCTCTATATCTCTTTTCCCTTCCTAACTGGGCATTGAAGTCTCCAATTAAAATTTTGATGTGATTTTTATTAATGTTATTCGTCGTTTGATCTAAGAGCTCCCAAAATCTTTCTACCTCTTCTCTGTGTTCTTTTTTATTATTTTTATCATTTGTCGGGGCATGGGCATTTATTATTGTGTACATTTTATTTGCAGCTTTTAGAGTTAATGTTGAGAGCCTGGGAGATTGTGCTTTAAATTCTATTATGGACTCTATTATTTTCAGACTCACCGCGAATCCTGTTCCAAATTGTGGACACTCTTTCATGACTCTTTTCCCTGGTATTCCCTTATAAATCCTATATCCTTGTGATTCTATCGGCTCCTCATCAGTATTTCTTGGCTATTACAACCAAGTATTGTCAAAAATTAAAGCAAATTATTCATTTCAGTGATCCTCAGTTAAGAACAGACCGATTATGTACAAGATTCAAAATTAAACCACCACCATATACAGACTTAAGACTTACATCTGCTTTCCATACATCCATGATTCACACAGTAGGTAGCAGCTACTTGGCTGTTACAACCAAGTATTGTCAAAAATTAAAGTATAATAAATTTTCGTTAAAATGGTCTAATGCACTTGTTGAGAAACTCATGGATGGAAGAGAAGGAGTTGGCCACCAAACATTCTTTTAAATTATGTTTAAATTGTGCCTTGTGTGAAACTAAAGTCTTAATGGCTGATAGTAACTTATTGAAAATATGCGTTGCTGAATACTGGAGTCCTTTCTGGGCAAGAGTAAGTGATTTTAAATCTTTGTGTATATTGTTCTTATTCCTAGTATTGATACTGTGTACTAAGCAGTTAGTTGGAAAAAGAGATGTATTATTTACAACAAACTTCATTAAGGAATATACAGACTGAGAAGCTGTGGCTAACATGCCCAATTCTTTGAATAGGTTTCGACATGATGTTCTTGGATTTACACTACTCATTACTCTTATTATACGCTTCTGTACTCTAAAATATTTTTCTCTGTTTGTGGAATTACCCCAAAATATGATACCATGTGACATAATGGAGTGAAAATGAACAAAAAATGACAGTTTATACATTTATATCTCCTATGTCTATAAATAAAAAAAAAGCATATTTTGCTTATTTTCACATTATGTCATATGGTATGTATTTATGCCAAATCTTCAAGCATTCAATGGAGCCATGAATCATTACATATGTATGCAACATGCATTCGAACATATATGTTGGCTACGCATGTATTTCTATGCAGTTCAATCTTTATTTTTTTATTTTATGAAATGATTTAAATTGTTGGCATAAAAACTGAACGACAGTCATCAGACACTGTAATTAAAGAGCCACATTATTAAAACTATCCTGAAGTAGTAGTATCAATTTTTGACATATTAAAGTAGCTACTTTCTTGTTTTTCTTCCACCTATCTCCGCCTTTTCTGTATCTGAAGTCAAGCTGTTAAGACGTAAGTGGTATTTTATGTACAAGGTCTCAACAGGTTTTATTGTAATCTTGATACAAACTGGATTTGTTTAAAAATGCATTTTCTTTCTCGTTTCCTGCCTAATGAATAAAATCTTATATGTATTTCCTCCACTGTTCAGTGGCCTCATCAAGAAGGCTGACGGCGAATTCTGTATTACAGAGCAGAATCGTTTCCTTTTTTTATCATTCTCGCGTACTTTTTGACAGGAGTATTTCTTACCTTATCGACCACCCATCACTAAACAACAACTCCATCACTCGCCTGAGTGGTCTCACGGTTTACTTTTCACGATGAAATATTTCATAAAACCATCTTGAGTTAAGATCACGTAAGGGTTCATGGCATTTCCTCTAAACAGAAACTTTTATCCGTCGTCACTGGAGTTTTCCCTTTCTCTTCGTAGTAATCACGTTACGCAGAATTTGTGCGTATTCGCAGTCTTTTAATATCGTCAGCTCCTTACAAAATTTATCTTTGAAATATCTCAGTCTTTAATGGGAGAGAGAGAGAAACTCCTCATTCATTAGACCATGTCAGAAGCCCAAAAGTACCATTTCTTCAAATTCCCACGTGACAACGAGCACAGAAGGTGGGAAAAATCCTCCATTTTCTTCCCTAATGATCAATTAGTTTCCATTTCTCACGGAAGAACTCAATCCTAATCCATCTGCAGCAGTCAATATTTGCCAACACCTCTTGCTGCCAAAACTAAATAAAGCTTTCCCATTTGACCTATTCATAAGCCACTCCATCCCATCGGCTTCTTAGATCCACTCCTAACAATTAGTAAGAACCGTTCCTGAGAATAACCACAGGTATTTTCATCCCTGTATTATTCAATGAATCACACTCAGCGTTTCGCCTGAATACCGGTGCCACATTCTCTGGGAGATCCTCCCATTTTACTTTCTCCAACGTTGTTTAGCTTATTGGATCTAGATCGAACCTATCTTTTGTAGTATTAACAAACTAATAGCACCAATTCCAAACGATAAGCATAAAGGATCCAACAGAATTATTCCAAACTTTTCTGTACCCATTTTAAGTTTCCCTTATCTGACCAACAAACTCTCATTAGCTCCCCGCCTGTGTCCCATCAGTACTCTCCGCCGTTAACTCGATTTAATCGAACGTCTCATCCAGGCTCCGAAATGCCAGCTGCTGTGGAAAGACAGCTGCGCCGTCGACGACAGCATCACTACGTCAACTCTAGCACTATCGCAGCCATTCACTGCCACTCCTACTCACTTTCATTAATAAAATCATCGCTTTTCCTATTACCTTGTAGTCTTCCTTATCTCCACGTTTACTTAATTCAAAACCTGCACGGCAGCAGAGCAGGTGCTTAACTGCTAACAAGCAGCTCCGACAGGAGAAAGGAGAAACAATGAACGAAAACAAACGGTCGACGGAACTGAGCTACGCTTACCGTGTAATAAAAGCTGAATCGCAGGCAGCGACGAGTTCACTGGATGTCTTTGCAGATGGCAATTAAGCTCTTGCAGTCCTCAGAGAAATTCTGCTCTCTGTCACAAAAGGATTTCAAAGCACTCCTCCTCTGATGTCTTAAGCCACTCTTCCCGTTTTAAGTGGCAAGTCGCAAGGCGGTGACAGCGAATTCCACTGCTTTTACGAAATCTGTATTTTATGCAAAATATAATGCCATTGCAAGACCTGAGCATAAGAACAAAGAGCTCAGCTGAAGTTTTCTTGCAGAGAAAGCCGTGTGTTGCTGTAAGAACCGTTCCTCAGAATGCTCGAGGTAAACTGCTTACGGAACGATTCTCCTTTCTGTCGCCTTGGACTTTTGAAGTTCTGTTAAAGAAAGCAACATCTGTTTAGTCACAAAAACACACCGTTTTCCTCATTTCTCATTATATCTGCCGATGCTGATCATTAGTTCTCAGAATTTGGTCCTTTTTCTGTCGTAGTGGGGCTCTGTTCATAGCCGCCCACCATCAAGTAATTAGTGAGATTTTCAGGAAATACAAGTGAAAGTCAGCTCCATTCAGATTGCCCTGAAACCTAAACGTATTTCGTGTACAATGCTTTAACTATAAAAAAAGATCCAATCTGCTTCTATTTGTGTCAGATATTCTTGTTATTCAGTACTCATAGCTTGTCTTAATATTAACAGATACGTCACAATGAAGCATACAAAACATGTCTCTCAACAGTTACCCTATTCTAATGTACAGTTCCCTTTTAGTATCGCTTTCAGCATTAACGCGGTCGACTACAGTAAACGGAAGGAATAGAAACTACGTGCATGAGTGCTGAGTACAGGGGATAGAAAACATTGAGAGTGTGTAAAAATATTTCATAATCATTGCAGCTTACATAAGAACTACATGAGTTCTGCTTCGGCTTCCTGTTGTCGTGCTTTCATGTTTATTACATAATTTTAGTACTTCATCCATTTTTAGTTGCGCGGTGCATTTTTATATTCTCACTGCATTCGGGAAACCGAAGATTCCTTGTAGCTGACGTCATTGTTGTGTGACAGTATTTGTTTTGTACATATAATTACACGTTACATTCTCTCAGAACTTCATTCAGAGCGTTTTTCTTTTTATTAATTTTTTTTACGTTGATTCGTAACACAACATAAAGATATGGTGATAGCATTGCTTACCATATAGCTTAGATACAGTAGTAGGTATTCTGTTTTAATGTATTACATTTGTATTTACATTAAACTATATCTTACAGCTACTGTCAGTAACATAATATGTATTTTTAATAACAATTTTACTTTACACTGTATTTTTTGTACTGTTCGTTTATTCAGAGTATGGATGGTTGTTAGATATTAGAAAGACTTTTCAAGATTTGAACGTAAACAAGTTTTCACATGATTTTCTATATCCAAGAACCTAAGAGTCTTCCCTGACTTAATACCTGAGACTTCATCTAACTTTTTGCTTAATATCTAAGACTAGTTGTTATTTCTGCTTTATTTTATTGTTTACTAGCTGCGCCCTGTGGTGAAAACCGCGGTTTTACAGTTATTTATAAGGAAATGTTAATGCTAAAACTCACTATACACGCGTATGCGACATCACGGTATTTATCTTTTCGAGATATTGAGGCGAGAGTCACTTGCGACCCAACAAAATAATTGACATAAAATACTAATAATACTGATAATAAAAGAAAGTGAGACGGTGGGGTAGCTGATAGAATACATGTCGCTCGAGACTCACAAGTTTACTTAAGGAAAAAAATTACTTGATCCATTAGCAAACTGCCAAATGTGCAAGGAAAGGGAGTAAATAATATCACGACTGTTTGCGACGTGCCAAGTGCGGAAAAGATCTTAAATGTCATGTTGTGTATGGAGAGCCGTGAGTCTACTGTAATACGTCTCTGTAAGCATCATTCAGAGACTACTTATTCTCTGCGTATATGTAGAGATTTCTGGTTCTCAGTACACGGCAGCATCCAACGAAGAGCAGTATTTGCATAAAACATGGCGTGCCGAGATAAATAACGTTTGTTCTTTCTTATGTACAGTGATACAGGTCACTTTCAAACGTTTGAAGTGGAATGGCAAGTTCGTTGGGATGATAGGAATTCGTTGTATAAAAGCTGCCTAATCTTTGCCTCAGATAATACTGATGGTGGCCTGCACAATATGCTTGCTCAGATCCGTGATGCGTAGCCTGGTATCACTGGACAATCTTGGTGCTTCCAGATTACGCATCAGTGTGAGAGACACACCCGCCTTCAGCTCCTTCTTGTTAGACGGCAGCTCTAATGAGTTTAGAAACTCTACAGTGTATGTAGTAGCGTCATCTCTTGTCACCAGTCTATCAGCTGATATGTAGGTGGTCACCTCGCCAGCTACTTGATGATATTATCTTTTATTCATGTTTCCATCCGAATCACCCTTGAGCGCCAATATTTCTGTTTCAAATAACCACTCCTCGCTGCTCGAGTTGTGCTGTAAGCTCGGAAGAACTTCGTTAACTAGGTAATCTCCCGCGCTTACAAAATTACAGGAGTGGCTTTCGCAATTTATTAAGCCATCCGCAGCCACTGCTCTGCAGCCCTTGCTGAGGTCGTTGCAGAGCTGGAATCTCATATTAGTTTGCCTGCATTGGCGAAGACTTGAGGCACTGGTTGATCTAACCTGCCGCAGTGCCTCGATGACCGGCTATGTCTATCGGAAGTTCGCTGCGATCTGGATAATCACTTCTCCCATCAACATTTTCTCTTGCAAGTTGCGGACGAGTGCCTTGATCTCACGCTTGTGTAACGTCAACCAGGGGTCCTGCACTACCAATTTGCACTGTTGCAACAGAGCGGTGAAACCAAAGCTCTGGCTTACGTTGCAAGTAGGCGTTTCCTTACTCGCAGGGTTCAGTGCAAGCTTCAATGCCGAGTTTTCATTTCTTTCTTCGCTGAGTTAATCCTCCCAGAGGATGCAACAGCTAGCGCGACACTCCTGTCCTTAAGAAACTGCGCCAGCAACAAATTCGACAGATATGTCTTGCCTGTTCGCCGAGATGCGTCCAATAAATAAATACCCCCTCATACAGAACGCCACCGCCGACCGAGCTGTTTCAACCTCTCAGTCTCAGTACCTCAGCACGACGCATCGGGATTCTGTTCGCATTGGAACTCAATACGTAGCACTGTGGTCTAGTGTTCCACTGTGATAGTCGACTCCTCGCTCCTTAGTCAGCTGTGAAGGAACGTTGGTCATTCTCATAAATTAAGGATAACTGCAGAATGCGGTGACACACAACGTGGCACTACACAAAACTGGCGCTAATAGCATAGGAACATAGTAAACACACACAACACAGATCTGTAAGTCCACGGTATTGGTGATAAGTCGAGAAAATAGTCCTGGAACACATGTGCTACAAAACGCCACTGTTTCCTATGCATGTACCCCGACATCAACATGGGATATGATCACCATGCACACGTACACAGGCCGCACAACGGGTTGGCATGCTCTGGATCAAGTGGTCGAGTAGCTGCTGGGGCATAGCCTCCAATTCTTGCACCACTGCCTGTCGGAGCTTCTGAAGTGTCCCAGGGGTTTGAAAACGTGCAGCGATACGTCGACCGAGAGCATCCCAGACGTGCTCGATGGGGTTTAGGTCTGGAGAACAGGCAGGCCACTCAATTCGCCTGATACCTTCTGTTTCGAGTTACTCCTCCACGATGGTTGCTCGGTTGGGTAGTGTGTTATCATCCATCAGGAGGAAGGTGGGACCCACTGCACCCCTGAAAAGGCGAACATATTGGTGCAAAATGACGTCCCTACACACCTAACCTGTTACAGTTCCTCTGTCAAAGACATGCGCCGCGTACGTGCACCAATCATAATCCCACCCCACACCATCAAACCACGACCTCCATACAAGTCCCTTTCAAGGACATTAAGGGGTTGGTATCTGGTTCCTGGTTCACGCCAGATGAAAACCCGGCGAGAATCACCGTTCAGACTATACCTGGTCTCGTCCGTGAACATAAGCTGGGACCACTGTTACAATGACCATGTACTGCCTTCTTGACACCAGGCTTTCCGGGCTCTACTGCGACCAGGGGTCAGTGGAATGCACCTTGTAAGTCTCTGGGCGAATAAACCATGTCTGTTTAGTCGTCTGTAGACTGTGTGTCTGGAGACAACTGTTCCAGTGGCTGCGGTAAGATCCCGTGTAAGGCTACCTGCAGTACTCTGTGGCCATCTGCGGGCGCTGATGGTGAGATATCGGTCTTCTTGTGATCTTGTACACTTTGGACGTCCGGTACTGTAGCGCCTGGACACGTTTCCTGTTTGCTGGAATCGTTGCCATAATCTTGAAATCACACCTTGTGGCACACTGAGGGCCGTGCTATGAGCTGCTGTGTTTGACCAGCCTCCAGTCGCCCTAGTATTCTACCCCTCACAACGTCATCAATATGTGTTCTTTGAGCCATTTTCAACTCACAGTCAGCATTAGCACGTCTGAAAACGTCTGCACACTTACTCGCTGTACCGTACTCTGACTTGCACGAACACACCTCTGCGTATGTGACTGCTGCCAGCGCCACCGTGCTACGACCGCAGGTCAAATGTACCGCATGGTCATACTGCGAGGTGATTTAAACCAGTAAACTGCCCACCAGAAAGTTGTTTCACCATTTATCAGCATTTTCCTTAATTTATGAGCATGAGTGTAGTTGTGATCTGGACACAGACAAGATTCAAGAATTATCACTGAAGTTAAATACTCAATTGGTTCCTGTAATAAAGTGTATTTTAACCATATGTGCTCTTTGTGTTGTAGTGAGAGGGAACCACCCACCCACCTACCATACTACCCTCTCCTCATGCAGCCAGGAACCACAAAACATCACAGGAGGGCACAGCCACAACAGAAAGTCTTTGAATAATCATTACCCCGAGTGATCGAAATTGAAACCATCTCAAGCAAGCACAGTGGAGCACAACGCAGCAAGTATAGTTTATTGCACCTTTTCTCACAAAATAACTATGTAAAATTAGCCTCAGAGGAGTCGAATACATATTAACACCAATCCAACACATCAGCTGAAAACAATGAAAAAGATAACATCTAAACTGTTGAATTGACATGTATATGTGAAAACTCTTCTTAATGCATAAAGTGAGGTAAGCCTTAACAATGCAGTGATTGTACACGAAACGTTTGGCTAGACTGGTATGGTGAACAGTTGCGGTTTGACCACTGTATTCCAAAAACAACACTGTTGTGAATTTTTTGTAGAACTGGAAATTTTATTTGATGTATATATTCCGATTCCTTCAATTCGATGACGTCGAATAATACTCAAGGATACGTTTTGACATTATATTTGTTAATTACCAATGAATTTCCTGAATTGCTTTTGGTATTCATTGTTTCAGACTTTTAATATTTATTGACAACGTAAGGTTATTTGTATTTGAACTAAACTAGTTTATCGAATTCCTCTTTAGCTTGCAGCCACTCTTGTCTCATGAGTACCATATAAATAAAAGTGTTAGTAATAATAATAATAATAATAATAATAATAATAATAATTGTCGACATCAGGATATTTGTGTTAATGCAGATTTTTAACACTCCCACGGTAGAAATGATCGTGTCACTTTACTCCTCTTCCCCTATTCCACCTTATTCTGACGCTTATCAGACAATTAATTAAATAATTTTTTCGTTCAATTGTCTCTATGAAATGGTTTCACTTAAGATGAGACGATAATGTGGACAATGAAGGCTGGTACTGACGATGGTCTATTACATGTGACAACCTAGTCTCTTGTCCGTCCCCGGTAGCTGAGTGGTCAGCCGGCACGGTGGCTCAGCGTGTTCGGTCAGAGGGTTAGCTGCCCTCTGTAATAAAATCGATCAACAACGAACTTAAAACGGGTGTCTTACGACGTCCGCCCCGAGCAGATGCAACGAACGAAAGCGAACAAACATGAGATAAAAAAGAAGTGGTCAGCGCAACAGAATGTCAATCCTAAGGGGCCGGGTTCGATTCCCGGCTGGGTCGGAGATTTGCTCCGCTCAGGGACTGGGTGTTGTGTTGTCCTAATCATCATCATTTCATCCCTAACGACGCACAAGTCGCCGCAGTGGCTTCAAATCGAAAGACTTGAACCCGGCGAAAGGTCTACCCGACAGAAGGCCCTAGTCACACGACATTTATTTAGCTTGTCACTTTGACTTTTCACAGAAGCCGAAAGAATATTTACACTTGAATTACATAACGCAAGCAAAACGTGTGTCTCCCATAACTTCCAATACATTTTTCACTCTGAAACGTCAGACTGTACCAGACTTCGGATGTGACTAATTATTCTGATACTAACACCCCATGTGAATCAATAATTAGCTGTTTAATGCGCCATGACACCCATTTCGACGCGCCCGCATTTCAAACAGCTGCAAACTCACGACTGCAGCTTAACGACTACTGACTCGCTGTTGGAACTTAATCACGGCCACTGCGCGAGCAGCAGCCAAAAACTCCTTGCGTGAAATTACAATCAAATCGAGACCTTTAGCTGGTTACAGGTGTTGATAAGTATCAACGGAGGCCGTTGGGGGACACAGAGGATAGTGCGACTACAAGGACTTTTCTCTGACAGGCTCTCTGTGAGACCCACATTTCCAACTTAATTTCCACCGTCTACATTTGTAGTGCCCCTGTCCACTATATTCATTTCTCGCAGCAGTCAATTGGCCAGTAAGCCCTAACTATATGAAGAGGGTATATGTTCTTTCGGACATGTCCGGATGAACAGATACCATCTTCATATAACTCCTAGCATTGTCGTCAGCAGCCGGTCGGAGTGCCCGAGCGGTAGACGCCTTTTTCCATCTATATAAAAAGAAAGGTTGCCAGAGGAAAAAATTAAAAAAAAACAAAAAAAGCGGTTAAAGGCGCTACAGTCTGGAACCGCACGACCGCTACGGTCGCAGGTTCGAATCCTGCCCCCGGCATGGATGTGTGTGATGTCCTTAGGTTAGTTAGGTTTAAGTAGTTTTAAGTCCTAGGGGACTGATGACCACAGCAGTTAAGTCCCATAGTGCTCAGAGCCATTTTTTGTCGTCAGCAAAGATGACAATCGACTACAGGGCACAGCATAATCAAGCGAGCTCCTTAATTACAGATACATCGCGATACATGCACTTAATGGAATAAATAAACTCAATAAAAAACGAGTAAAAGATAATCAGTATTTCAGACGTGTCACTATATGAAATTTTCACAAGCTTATCGGCTTATATTGGTGACGAAAAGCTATCCGGTTTCCAGCCGACAGGCTGTGTAGCAAAACAGGCTGAAAGCTCGTATACTTTTCTAATCGTAAACTACATCTTATTCATTTTCAAGATATCGACTAGACCAAGACGGAGCCAAAGACATAAGACTCGCAATGGGACTTGTGTGTAGGTGGTGGGTATCAACACCTAAACCTATATAGGAGAACAGAGTGCTTTTGCAATTTTTTACCTCTGTGACAAACATCATATGTACTTCCGTTATAGCTTGTTTACTGAGCGGGAAAGTTAAGAAGGAAATATAGAGCCGAGAGTAGTCTCCGTCCACTTCAAGTACTGATTCACTCCGGAAGGATGGCGACTTTCAGTCGGAAAAGCTTAGATCAATAGAGTATTGTCACATTATAAACATGAATGATAAGAATGGTTGTGTAGAACACCGTAACGTATTAAGATATTCTTCAGTGGCATACCCGTAGTTGGAACCATCAATGCGTGGCATTCTGTGGGCCTTGTAAGAAGGTACAAAACGAGTTCAGTGCTGTAGATTAAAAATGCGCAGCAATATTACTTAAAGTGTAGGTGGTGTAACATGGTTCTTTTGTTACCTGAGAGGAAATTTTTATTTCAAAGGAACAACATATTGTCAGAAAAGTAACAGTGCGGTCGAGGAAATGGCTCTGTCCGTACAGGTTACGAATATTAATATTAGTACCATTGCGGAACTGAAATGAAAGTTCAGTGTTTTGGCAGGAAAGGGAGAGTGAGAGAGAGAGCTAGCAGCGGACACGTCAACTTGCATATGGTGTGCAGGGGTCCATGATCGACCGCTTTCTCTGCTGGTTAACGCCGTTGTAGCTTGCAGCGTGCCAGAAAATATGTCATAGTGCACCAAAACGCATGAATCCATTGTCACTCATAAAACATACATGTAAGAGTTACCATAGGAGAAGACAATGCGCACGAGCGTGGTGTGTGTGTGCGTGTGTGTGTGTGTGTGTGTGTGTGTGTGTGTCAGCTTGGTAGCTTCTGAGCAGAGCGCGCTGACCGCAATGCCTACATGGGCCTGTGGCCTGTGACTGCTGGTGTAGACAGGATGAATACAGTCAAAGCACTCTTGTTATTTCATAATCAGTTCCAGATATCCATACCAAGCTCACAGCTGATCTTAGTGGGAAAGAAGGTGAGTATGTTGATCCACTGTTAATACCCTTCATTCTTTGTCGAGACACAGGAGCGACTATGGTTTCGTTAATGGAACGAGATATTTCTCCACAAGTTCAACAGCTTGAGAAGAGAAAAGTACATATCAGGCCATGCCACTGTAAAAACTGAAACATTTCACGAAAACGGCGCAGAAAATAAAAAAAAATGAGACCGAAAGCAGTTTACACAGAGTATTTTTACCCTTGCTGAAGTAATATTTACAAGGATATGAAATTGAAAAAGCTCTATGCTAACGTTCCAGCCACCTAGCAAACATACAGTTGTCTCTCTCTTTTTTAACTTTGCGAAGTTTTTTACTGCGTAAATTGACGTGGGTACTTTATATTCATATCAATTTTATGTGTGAATGTATATCAAGATATATACACACACACAAAGACAAACTGCAAAAACTGCAGTGCTATACATCTGCGCCGATGAATACGTAAGAGTATTAGCTGCGTGGAAAAAAATACGTTTTTTATCCTTTTTTTGAAATGGTAACGGTTAGAAACTATGACTGGTTTGCAGCTGTTCATTATTGCTGTTGTTACCGATCAATAAACTACATAAATGTGTCGTTTGCAATAACCGGTCAACTATTTAATAATGTGTCATACTTTAGTAAATATGGCATATAATTAGTCCTTTCACCTATTAAAATTTGATAAAAAAAACTCGTTTTTGTGACCTGAGCCGACTAGGGAACACTAGTTACGGGCCCCACCTTATATAGAAACGGTATTCTTGTAGTCTACACACACTCTTAAATCTTTACTGCTGGCACGGTGCGAGATATCATGATGTAAGGCAGTGGACTCTTAAGCGGGTGGGACGGCGGCTCTTGTGACCCCAACTTGGCTCTACTGTGCCTCACCTAAACCTCTTAAGTCAAATGACGCAATTATTCGTTTTAAAAAAATATAGCAGTTTTATTTTTCGTGTCCATGACCAAACGGAGCTCGCTCTCCGTTTCTAAGTACCTCGCCGTCATCTGGTAACAGCTTCTTCCTGGGTACTGGTGATATCGTATCTGATGTGTGCTGTAATATCACCCACATTGCTAAGCAGCAGGTTCTCGTGATAGCTCATAACGTACTGTCGTCCGCCTATATAGCTTGGTGGTAAGCCTGTCTGTGTACCATGGAGAGCTCACTGGCTCCACTCCAGGCAGCGGCAGCGATCAGACCCAGTTGAGAGGACTGGAACAAGGCGTGCTCAGTCTGGTCGTGCGGTACCGTTCTCGCTTCCCGCGCCCGGGTTCCCGGGTTCGATTCCCGGCGGGGTCAGGGATTTTCTCTGCCTCGTGATGACTGGGTGTTGTGTGATGTCCTTAGGTTGGTTAGGTTTAAGTAGTTCTAAGTTCTATGGGACGGATGGCCGTAGATGTTGAGTCCCATAGTGCTCAGAGCCATTTGAACCATATTGTGCTGAGTCTCGCGAGGGCGATTGAGGACACATTCGAGTGGGAAGCAGAGGTTCCGATGTCAGAGCACCCAATAACTGCCATGAAAACTGTCGGCTCTCCATTCAGCAACCAAATGGCGTCAGAAGCAGAAGATGAGACAGAATACGCTTAATACCGGATGGCGCCACATGACTAGAGCGCGTAGGTTAGTGAATATCACTTAAGGCGTGTTCGAAAAAAAGAATTGCGCCGATTCACCGACCCCAAGTAACTGCCGTCTGCGTCCCGTCTGCTGTGCAGCGAGTTACGTTAATTTAAGTATTAACTGTGTTTTTCTTACTTGTCACTTTTTCGTGTGTTTTTGCTTTTAGGAAGCTTTAATTGTTGAGTGCTAGTAATAGTGTTCCATAGATTTCGTGTTTGTTTTGAATACAGTCAGAGAGAGTACCTTTAGTCAGCCATAGTGCCAGTAGTGCTAGTGTTTGTTTTCAATACAGTCCAGAGACAGGTAGTGCTATTTTCATTGTTTTCTACAAGAAGTGTCTAGTAAACACAGTTTAGTCAACTATCAGCCGCCTTTAGTGAATTAGCATTCTAGTTATAAGTTGATTAACTCTCTACAGTAAATTGATTTCTTAGGATGGATAGGATGTGTGACTGCTGTGTACGGACGCAGAAGGAGCTGGCCACTGTTCGCGAACAGCTGAACGTGTTGATGGCCGCGGTCAGCCGTCTTCCGGCTACTGCCTCGGAGAGTAGCGGCAGTGGGGAGTCTGGTGCGTCGCATGGTACACCCCAGGTGTTACATGCTTCACCCACTGTCCCTGCTGTCGAGACATCTTCGCGGTTACCGGGCGCGGTTGGGCCACCCTCTCCCCAAGGGGAGTGGGGGGTTTAGCGGCGTTCGCGGCGCACGAGCGGGAGAGTCAGTGTGGAGGCTGGCCGTGTGGCATCGCCTGCTCTGCCTGTGGGCGGACATGTGGTCGATCCTTTAGCAAGGTCCGAGCAGGCACACAGGGGGGAGGGGTTTATTAGTGATTGGGAGCTCCAACGATAGGTGTGTGATGGAGCCCCTTAGGGAAATAGCGGAAAGGCCGAGGAAGAAAGCCAGTGTTCACTCTGTCTGCTTTCCGGGGGGTCTCATCCGAGATGTGGAGGAGGCCCTGCCGGCGGCGATAGAGAGCACTTGGTGCACCTGACTGCAAATTGTTGTTCATGTCGGCACCAATGACTCCTGCCGTCTGGGTTCAGAGGTCATCCTCAGTTCGTGCAGGCGGCTGGCGGAATTGGTGAAGGCGGAAAGCCTCGCTCGCGGGGTGGAATCAGAGCTAACTGTTTGTAGTATCGTTCCCAGAACCGATCGCGGTCCTCTGGTTTGGAGCCGTGTGGAAGGCTTAAACCAGAGGCTCAGACGATTCTGCGGAGAATGAAAATTTCTCGACCTCCGCTATCGGGTGGATAAATGTAGGGTCCCCCTGAATAGGTCAGGCGTGCACTACACGCAGGAAGCGGCTACAAGGGTAGCGGAGTACGTGTGGAGTGCACATGTGGGTTTTTTTAGCTTAGAGAATTCCGTCCCTAGGCCCGACAAGACGCCTCCTGAGACGTGGCATGGTAGGAGTAGGCAAAGTAAAACAGGGATAACAATATTAATGTGCTAATAGGAAACTGCAGGAGCGTCTATAGAAAGGTCCCAGAACTGCTCTCATTAATAAACGGTCATAATGCCCACAGAAAGTTGGCTGGAACCAGAAGTTATCAGTACTGAAATTCTAAACTCAGATTGGAATGAATACCGTAGAGATAGGCTGGACAGTGAAGGGGGAAGCGTGTTTATAGCGATAAGAAGCGCAATAGTATCGAAGGAAATTGACGGAAATCCGAAATGTGAAATAATTTGGGTGAAGGTCACGGTTAAAGCAGGCTCAGACATGGTAATTGGATGTCTCTATACGCCCCCTGGCTCAGCAGCTGTTGTGGCTGAGCACCTGAAGGATAATTTGGAAAATATTTCGAGTAGATTTCCCCACCATGTTATAGTTTTGGGAGGAGATTTTAATTTGCCCGATACAGACTGGGAAACTCAAACGTTCATAACGGGTAGCAGGGACAAAGAAAGCAGTGAAAACTTTTTGCTTTATCTGAAAACTGCCTTGAGCAGTTAAACAGAGAACCGACTCGTGGTGATGAGGATCAGTGGACAAAGTTCAAAACCATCGTACAATATGCGTTAGATGAGTATGTACCAAGCAAGATCGTTAGAGATGGAAAAGAGCCACCGTGGTACAACAACCGAGTTAGAAAACTGCTGCGGAAGCAAAGGGAACGTCACAGCAAACATAGCCAAAGCCTTGCAGACAAACAAAAAATACGCGAAGCGAAATGTAGTGTGAGGAGGGCTTTGCGAGAGGCGTTTAATGAATTCGAAAGTAAAGTTCTATGTACTGACTTGGCAGATGATTCTAAGAAATTCTGGTATTATGTCAAAGCGGTAGGTGGATCAAAACAAAATGTCCAGACACTCTGTGACCAAAATGGCACTGAAACAGAGGATGACAGACTAAAGGCCGAAATACTAAATGTCTTTTTCCAAAGCTGTTTCACAGAGGAAGACTGCACTGCAGTTCCGTCTCTAGACTGTCGCACAGATGACAAAATGGTAGATATCGAAATAGACGACAGAGGGAATGAGAAACAATTAAAATCGGTCAAAAGAGGAAAGGCCGCAGGACCTGATGGGATACCAGTTCGATTTTACACAGAGTATGCGAAGGAACTTGCCCCCCTTCTTGCAGCGGTGTACTGTAGGTCTCTAGAAGAGCGTAGCGTTCCAAAGGATTGGAAAAGGGCACAGGTCATCCCCGTTTTCAAGAAGGGACGTCGAACAGATGTGCAGAACTATAGACCTATATATCGAAAGTCGATCAGTTGTAGAATTCTGTAACACGTATTATGTTCGAGTATAAAGACTTTTCTGGAGATTAGAAATCTACTCTATAGGAATCTGCATGGGTTTCGAAAAAGACGATCGTGTGAAACCCAGCTCGTGCTATTCGTCCACGAGACTCAGAGGGCCATAGACACGGGTTCCCAGGTAGATGCCGTGTTTCTTGACTTCCGCAAGGCGTTCGATACAGTTCCTCACAGTCATTTAATGAACAAAGTAAGAGCATATGGACTACCAGACCAATTATGTGATTGGATTGAAGAGTTCCTAGATAACAGAAAAGCAGCATGTCATTTTCAATGGAGAGAAGTCTTCCGAAGTAAGAGTGATTTCTGGTGTGCCGCAGGGGCGTGTCGTAGAACCGTTGCCATTCACAATATACATAAATGACCTTGTGGATGACATCGGAAGTTCACTGAGGCTTTTTGCGGATGATGCTGTGGTATATCGAGAGGTTGTAACAATGGAAAATTGTACCGAAATGCAGGAGGATCTGCAGCGAATTGACGCATGATGCAGGGAATGGCAATTGAATCTCAATGTAGTCAAGTGTAATGTGCTGCGAATACATAGAAAGAAAGATCCCTTATCATTTAGCTACAATATAGCAGGTCAGCAACTGGAAGCAGTTAATTCCATAAATTATCTGGGAGTAGGCATTAGGAGTGATTTAAAATGGAATGATCATATAAAGTTGATCGTCGGTAAAGCAGATGCCAGATTGAGATTCATTGGAAGAATCCTAAGGAAATGCAATCCGAAAACAAAGGAAGTAGGATATATTACGCTTGTTCGCCCACTGCTTGAATACAGCTCAGCATTGTGGGATCCGTAGCAGATAGGATTGATAGAGAAGATCCAACGGTGAGTAGCGCGCTTCGTTACAGGATCATTTAGTAATCGCGAAAGCGTTACGGATATGATAAACTCCAGTTGAAGACACTGCATGAGAGACTCTCAGTAGCTCTGTACTGGCTTTTGTTAAAGTTTCGAGAACATACGTTCACCGAGGAGTCAAGCAGTGTATTGCTCCCTCCTATGTATATCTCGCCAAGAGACCATGAGGATAAAATCAGAGAGATTAGAGCCCACACAGAGGCATACGAGACTGGAATGGAAGGGAGAACCGATAGAGGTACTCAAGATACCCTCCGCCACACGCCGTCAGGTGGCTTGCGGAGTATAGATGTAGATGTAGATGTAGAAATCAGTAAACGTGACGTATAGTTTCAGAAAAACTAAACGACCTATTCGACTGAAACAGCTTCACCGATTGCACAAGTCAATAATGTATTGGTCCAGCTCTAGCCCCTGTGCAAGCAGTCATTCGGCTTGCCATTGATTGATAGCTGTTGGATGTCGTCCTCAGGAATACCGTGCCAAATTCCACCCAGCTGGCGCATTAGAATGTCAACGTCCCCATCTGATTGGAGGGTCCTGCCCATAATGTTCTAAACGTTCTCAGCTGCGGAGAGATCCGGTGACCTCGCTGGACAGGGTAGGGTTTGGCGAGCATGAAGACAAGCAGTAGATACTCTCTTCGTCTGTGGGCGGGTATTATTTTGCTGAAACATCAGCACAGGACAGCTTGCCATGAAAGGCAACGAAACACGACGTTGAATATCTTCGTCGGAACGGTGTGCTGTAAGGGTGCCACGGATAACAACCAAAGGGGTCCTGCTATGAAGGGAAAAGGCACCTCAGACGATCACTCCTGCTTGTCGGGCCATATGGTAGGTGACAATCAGCTTGGTATCCCACAACTGTCCAGGGCGTCTCCAGACGCGACTTCACTGATCATTGAGTCCCAGCTATAAGCGGGAATCGTCACTGAAGACAACTCTGCTCCGTTCAATGAGATCCCTGGCCGAAGACGTGTCTGTAGACGCCCCAGAAAGAAATGGGATATTAGCCTGACTGTCACCCACGATACAGCCCAACAACCAGGAGTAGGACTCCTTTTGGTTGCCACTCGCGGCAGCCTTACAGCACAGCAGTACATCGACAGTGTCCCACGCTTCGTTCTCTGCCCTCCTTGACACGCCCTCCAGAGCTTACATTTCAAGAAGATAATGCCTGACGGAACACGGTGAGTGATTCTATCGCTTATCGATTTTTTTAAAATTTAAATAACTTTTTTGTCTGAACACGTGCGTCACATCCACCGATTTCCGTCCCATTCGGATAACTCTTTCGTGTAGCGTTATTTCTAGTCCTTTTTTTTAAATTTTTTGTTATATTTGGTTTTGTTTTTCTCTAAGGGTGTATACAGTGAAGCGGTCACGTAAAATCTAGCCCTCAAGTAGACAACGAACAACCGGTTTATTACTAATAATATAAATTCAGTTCTTCTGCGTCTTGGAGCATAAATTTTCAAGAGCAGAAAATGATTATCAATAGATGTCCTGTCTTACTAAACACTTCTCATCGTTTCAGGCAAAATTTAGCTGTTCGCATACAATGACTAAACCACAAATGATACTACAGTCAGAGTGGTATGGACCAGATGGTGAAATTATAGTCTGTAAACACTGGCTGCATCTACAGACGGCCACAGTAACGAGCCAAAATATCCAATCCTGTAAGGCTTGAGTGTCGAGATGCTAAGTCTAAAAAATGGTTCAAATGACTCTGAGCACTATGGGACTTAACACCTGATGTCGTCAGTCCCATAGACTTAGAACTACTTAAACCTAACTAACCTAAGGACATCACACACATCCGTGCCCGAGGCAGGATTCGAACCCGCGACCCTAGCGGTCACGCGGCTCCACACTGAAGCGCCTAGAACTACTCGGCCACATCGGCCGGCTGCCAAGTCTCTACAAGACAGAATGTAGACTAATGTTGGCAGCATAAAACTCCGGAAATGGAGATCCTTGGTCGACTGGCTCGCTGCGAACGCTGGAAACGAACCGGGAGACTGCAACTGAGGGTGGATGAATCGCTTGCGAACTATTTGTGGCCAGTATTTGTGTGTGGAAATAGGTGCACGCTAGCTGAACTTCGTAGGAGCAGTGCCGATGCCATCTGTCGGCAAGGCGAGCCCTCAGAATGGCCGCAGTGGCGTATGGAGCTGTTCTGCGTTACCATGGCTCCCTATTGTTATTATTGTTGTAGTGACACCTTTTGTTTTGCTTTCGCCGTCGTGGCCCCTTCGCTCTCGGCTGTAGGCAACTCGTGGTGCGGCACTATCATGCTGGTGGACTATGTGCGCCAATGTAGCATGCAGAAGTGTGGAAATTCAGTGTGCTCTCTATGCGGTACGAGTAACAAATTAATGCAGCCAGGCTCTCATTCTTTCAATGTCACAATAAACCAAATGAAATGTGCTGTATATGAGTAGCTGGTATCGAAGGTCTTGCGTCCAAATGGCAATTTATGTGTGGAAATGGAACCCTGTGCTGATTGATAACTATGAGACGTCATCGTTATGTATGTGTGAATTTGTGCAGAGTGATATTAATTATTAAATGCTATTTTCGGCGAACTATTAGGAATGGAAAAAAGGTACCAAAGTACTGGCTGCTGCAATGTAATCTTTTGTTAAAACTGTTGAAAACAGTATTCATGTCCAAGTGACAGCTGAAGCAATCGGAACACGTCAAGTTCGTCTTCCTCATAAGTATAGGGATTCAACCCAAACGTCCAAATTAAGAAAGAATTGCAACACCCACACAGCAGTGACGCGTGTCTCAGTTTTCACAGGCACGCCCAGCGGCCCAACTTCACTGTAACAACAGAAATTCTTCCTACTTGTGTTGAACACAATGGGATGCTCTGTGCGGAGGTGTCAACAGGGACACGTGGTGGAAGTCTGCTGTGACTGCGTCGTGCCAGACCAATCAGCCAGCCCCGACATCTCTGACTTAAGATAGTCTGAACGCGTTTCAGGTTCTGCTCAACCATTTTTCTTCACCACAATGTATCTTGCAGCTTCTTCTTTGTATTTCTGTATAGGAACATGAGATGTTGTTAGGTCCAGGTATGCCACCTCACGTAATACCACTCACGTTTCTCACATCTCGTTTTGGTCTCTCTTTTACGCCGTGGTTCGCGCTTAGATGATCTGCGAAACCAAACACATTAGCACATGGTAACGTTATTCGGCTGCTACCAGATTTTGTGCAGAAATTCCAGCAATCACCATGACCACAATTGGGACTGACACTGTAACGATATATATATATGAAATGCAATTTATGTATTGGATAGTTAATTTTACCAACTAAGCCTTTGGCTAATGGTGCAGCTTTACATGTAAAACACAAAACACAATCAGCGCATAAGGTCGTCAATAGTTAATTCATCTCTCATTATCCACTTCTCGCCAACCATGCATACCACCGTTGTCCCCTACTAGAACACGTCTGGTTCCCAGTTTGTTCCTTCACGAACTGGCCAAGTACTGGACGGTATAAAACACTCCCCTAGCACTGGCAGGAGGCGAAGGTGCTCCGACTAGTGCCCCACCTTGCTCTCTGGTGGTCGTTTAAACTTTGAAAATGCTGAATACGGATTCGCGCCGAATTTATGCGCACAGTATTCGGATGCCAAGACGGGCTCAGTTCCGTTGAGTCCTGTTAGGCAGCCATTCATTAAGTCTAATTTTCTTCTTGATACAGGGCTGCCACCCTCTATGATAAATGAAGAACCCTGTGTCCTGATTGGTACGCCACCATTTCAATCTCCAACAAAAAGATCAGAAATCCAAAGCAACCACCGCATCACACAGCAACAATGTCGTACAAAGAAGCCAGCCGTTGTCTCAGGTTTTTAACTGAGTTGTCACAACAGACACAAATCTAATTTGGGGTGGACGTATTCACAGCTTTTATGCTTCAAATAATAGACCATATGAACGTCATATTTTCGATGTTACCGTTTACGGCGTGTCAAACATTATTCCTTGTTTCATTTTGTTGTCGTTCTTCTTATAACCTCTTTTCAAGGCTATCTGCTCGTTCAGCTGCTCTTCCAAACCATTAGCCATCTGTGAGACTATTACAGTGTCATCGGTAAATGACTGTATGTGATAGGTGAGTGAACATAAATCAAACTCTCCTGCCTCGCCTCGCTCCTTCCGAGCCTGATGAACCTTCGTGGCACTTGGAGGGGCTCACAAACGTCAGAGAAGCAAGATGTTCTCGCACCTATCACATACAGCCATTTACCGATGACACTGTAGTAGTCTCACAGATGGCAAATGGTTTGGAAGAGCAGCTGAACGAGCAGATAGCCTTGAAAAGAGATTATAAGAAGAACAACAACAAAAGGAAACAAGGAAATTGAATGTAGTCGATTTAAATATGATGATGCTGAAGGAATTTAATTAAGGTATGAAGGACTAAACCTAATGATGAGTTTTGCTATGACAGCAACGAAATGAATTGTGGCCAAAGTAGAGAGGACATAAAACGCAGGCTACCAATAGCAAGAGTAGCATTTCTGAAAAAGACTAATTCGGTAACATCTAATATCTATCCAAATACCAAGAAATATTTCAGGAAGATCTTTGTCTGGACTGTAAACTTTTGTGGAAACGAAAGGTTTATAGTAACTATGCTCTACAAGAGAATACATAGAAAGGAGTCGTTGTAAAAACATTAGTACAATCATATAAAACGTAGCTGAACGTCCTGAAACAAGATGCAAAATCTAATTGTTACAATAGCAAGGAGCTTGGGGTTTTTGAATAAAATATTAAAAGCGAAATCGTTTAGAAGCCTAACGAGAGTAAGAAAGTGAGGCTGTATATGACAGATAGTGGCGATTTTGTCCAGGGGCCAATGAACTATTTTAGAAGCCTGAACGTAGAAATAGGGCTACAAACCATTAAAAAGCTTGGGATCAGACTGCGTCATCCTGTAAAACTGAAAACCATAAATCTGAAAGCAGGGCCGGCTGGTAGGTCTTTCAAGAAGCGATTTAGGGACGTACACAGGACAATAAAGAAAATAGCATTAGAAACCATTTACTACGGAATACTGTTGGTGATGTTCATGAAAATAAAAAATAAAAAATATGTTATGTAATGCGCCTTAAGGTCAATTTCTTGATACGCTGGATGAGCTGGAAATTTATATTAACAGCAAAAAGCATTCCTCATAGTATTAAATGAACAAGTAGCTTACTCTAAAGACGGGTTCTTTAGTCTATTCACGGAACATCTATAGATGCAGCTACAGGAAGTGACTGGAGTCCGATGGATGGTGACTCTAAACAGTATTTCCTTGCACACTTTTCAATTGCTGTAAGTTTGCGTTCTTTTGGATAATTCATTTCAAAAATGGTTCCTTTCTATAGGTTAGCCTCTTCTTTATTCATTATATGTCATCAATATAGTTACAGAACAGTTTTTATTGTATAATGTGGTTATGTACTCGTAAGGTTTATTGTCGTAAGAGATTTTTAGAGATTTTTTTACCGTACCTGTGTACTCCGAGGCTCCGTCAGCTCTCCTCTCCTTTATCTGTTCTACACCAGCAAAATATTCAAAGCACATTCACCAGCTCATTTCCTTAAGTATGCTTACGACACCGCTTTGCCCGACGATCCCTCCAGACCCACCTCAATCACTTCATCTCCTGGTGTAACCATGGCTCCTCAAGATCAACAGTTCCCAAATCTAAACAATAATTATAGTACGGAAAAGCAGCACTTTCCGCGTACAAGACTTCTATATTAGCATTTACGACCCGCCTATCTAGTTAACTAATACAGTAAAATATACCAACCATCGACCAGTAAGTCATATTGAAACCTCGTCCACTAACCACCCAGCAGAAAGCACACTATAAACTAAAACTACCGCACTAAAACTACTAAGAGGCTGAACTTGGGTATGCATCCTTATACTATCCTCCAAAACTACGAAACCCTACCGAGCGAGGTGGCTCAGTGGTTAGCACACTGGACTCACATTCGGGAGGACGACGGCGCAAACCCGCATCCGTGCATCCTGATTTAGGTTATCCGTGTTTTCCCTAAATCTCTTCAGGGAAATGCTCAGACAGTTTCTTTTAATGGGTTAAAAGGACATGGCCGACTTCGTTCCCCATCCTTCCCTAAAACCGATAGGACCGATGACATCGCTGTATGGTCCCCTCCCCCAAGCCAACCAACCAACAAACTACGAAACCTTGATGCGACCTATCATTTCCTTTGGAAATGTTTTATGTGTATCTGCCTCACCTAAGTTCTGTTGTCAATACAGATACTTGGACACCGTTCACTTCACCTCGGTTTCCACATCCGTTTACTTTCTCCCACATGGATCCTTTTCAGTCTTATTAAATTCCCATCCCCCCTCACTCACATTGAACACGTCCGAACAACATACATTATCAGAAAACTCGACTCCAATAATCCTGTAGTTTCCTCACAAATTTTCAGTCCCACTACCATACCGCGCCGCTACCACCAGCTATGCTCTTGCACACCGTCCACATCCTCGCCAAGAGGAATTCCAACAGCCAACCTTTTCTGATCATGGACATTGTCCTGACATTTACCCATCCTACCACCCTTAAATCTACCCATTCCACCACTTCAGGGTTCCCTTTCCCTTATCTCCCCATTTTTCCCTTTTCCCCTTCTCCCCTACCCCGTTTTTCTTTCCTAATTGTAACCTTACCCATCCCTTCAGTTTACTCCTTCCCGCTTGTCTTCTAACAGACAACTGTATCCTATCGATACCACTCACCAGTCGTCCATCATTATACTGTTACCGCCTTACTCTCCTCAACGACCATCCTTTCCACTTCAGCACAAGACTAGATATCCCTGGACAGCTTCTCTCTGATTTGGTGACGGCGAAGTGTTTCTTTTTGAAATCAGTGTTTTGTACATCGTGTTTTACATGTACTATTCTTAATTTTCGTTTTACCTTTTCATTATTACTGTTTAAATTCAGCTTGAAGAAAGGCATGTTATTATCCTAAGTATAAGTACATTAATTACTTTCACCTCCAAAAACTTTATAGTTGCTCATAGGTATCTCACCTCTGTCAGTACCTTAGTCATCTAAGTTAGTTGTACTCGACAACTGGCTGAAGAGCGGGTTGAATACAACGCTGACGGTCATCCTTCACCCATAGTGGGCGACAGGGGATGACGCAACAATAAAACAAAAAAGTACTTGTGTACTTCGTGTGGCAGCTCATAGCGAAAAATTTATAGTGGCATAATTCGCCATAGCACTGCAGTAGTTCTGGAATGCAGCGATTAGTCATTACGTTGATGCAATTACGGTATTTTTCATGGTTCGCTTATCAGTAGACAGCGAGCAGATTTTTGAAAAGTACCTGTTAGCCTATACGATGTATAACAACCACAGCTTGAAGTAAGTCTACAATCAAGTTGTTAATTATGTGAGACTGTTCAAAGTTCTTTATTAAAAATTTATTGGTTTATTACTCTGTGCAACCTCCGAAGCCTTACATATCAAAGAATATTGTCACTCTCTTCTATCTGTTGCAGTCCACCTTTTTTATACTGATAGCTTGGTTTGTTTGTTCTGCCATAAATAAGTTGCGTATTGTGATGTAATACAGTTGGACTTTCAAGTGTACGCTCACGTTGTACTATGGTTAACATCCTTCGAATAGTATTTTCACATTTGTACCTAGTTTCATATGCTGATCTTTTACTCCTTTATACAAGAGAACGAATTATTGGCGTTCAAAGTTCATCTCAAAGCACATTAGGTTAACAAACAATGTTTTTTGCGTAATTTTAATATTTGGCACAGATGCGAATATTTCATGAATTTCAGTGATTATGTGTATTAAGTACACATTGATATATTTTATTCTCATCGATGTATATATTTTTAATTTTTTTAAATTTTTTATATTTTGTTACACACTGATACTTGTCCCTGCAAGACTGTTGCACACTGAACCGCCAAAGAAACTGGTATAGGCATTCGTATTCAAATACAGAGATATGTCAACAAGCAGAATACGGAAAGCGGTCGGCAACGCCTATGTAAGACAACAGGTGTCTGCCGCACTTGTCAGATCGGTTACTGCTGCTATAATGGCTGATTATCAAGGTTTAAGTGAGTTTGAACGTGGTGTTATAGTCGACTCACGAGCTAGGGCATGCAGCATCTCCGAGGTAGCCATGAAGTGGGATTTTTCCCTTACGAACATTTCACGAGTGTATCGTGAATATCAGGAATCCGGTAAAACTTCAAATCTCCGACATCGCTGCGGCTGGAAAAAGATCCTGCAAGAACGGGACCAACGACGACTGCAGAGAATCGTTCAACGTGACAGAAGGGCAACACCGCTGCAAATTGCTGCAGATTTCAACGCTGAGTTATTAACAAGTGTCAGCGTACGAACCATTCAGCGAAACATCATCGATATGGGCTTTCGGAGTCGAAGGCCCACTCGTGTACCCTTGATGATGCAACGACACAAAGCCTTTCACCTCGCCTGGGCCCGTCAACACCGACATTGGGCTGCTGATGACTGCAAATATGTTGCCTGGTCGGAGGAGTCTCGTTTCAAATTGTATCGAGCATATGGACTTGTACGGACATGGAGACAACCTCATGAATCCATGGACCCTGCATGTCAGCAGTGGATTGTTCAAGTTGGTGGACGTATTTTAATGGTTGGGGCGTGTGCAGATGGAGTGACTCGTCTAGATACGATTCTGACAGGCCCGCGTACGTAAGCATCCTGTCTGGTCACCTGCATCCATTCATGTCCATTGTGCATTCCGAAGGACTCTGGCAGTTTCAGCAGGACAATGCAACGTCCCAGACGTCCAGAATTGCTACAGAGTGGCTCCAGGAACACTCTTGTGAGCTGAAAGACTTTCGCTGACCACCAAAAGCCACAGACATGAACGTTATTGAGCATATACGGGATGCCTTGCAACATGCTGTTCGGAAGAGATCTCCATCCTTTCGTATTCCTACGGATTTATGGGACCCTGCAAGTTTCATGATGTCAGTTCCCTCCAGCACTACTTCAGACATTAGTAGAGTCCATGCCACGTCTTGTCGTGACACTTCTCCGTGCTCTCAGGGGTTGTACACGATATTAGTCGGATGTACCAATCTCTTTCGCTCTTGAGTGTATAACTACTCATCGTGATATTTTGAGTGAAACTTTGCAATTTTACTTTTTATGATGGTGTAGTTTGCCACTATACAGATTACATCTTTTTCCGTGTGTATTTCTGGATACTATGTTATGCATCTTTTGTAACTCGTTTTGTTGTATAACCAGATGTTTGCTTATTGTACATACACAATCTTGCATTGATAATATTCATCAAATGCTTTGAATCGGATGTGTAGGAGTAAAATAATAAAGTGGGTCAAGTAATAGATATAATAGAAAATAATTTTATGTTTAATACTACATTACACTAGCGAACAGTGTCAATATTCTGTACAACAAAACGCACGACGTTCGTAACTGCCATATGGTACTGCCACTGGCGGTCTTCTGCATCTGACACTTTAGTGTGCACAGTTAGTCTGATTTCTCTGATATCACGTAAGCTGGATCAGGCGCTTTGTACACATGTTTGACTAATCCAGTTTGTGTTGTACACAGAAATGCATTATATACATTTCTTTGGGAGTTTTGGTTTCTTTCTTTTCTTACGATGCGTATTTTATGTAATTCTACCACTATTATTAGACAGAGGGTTTACTTCTTCCGTATTTAAGATGTAAATTTTTTGAGTTTTTACGATTGTCTTTCATTGATAGCTTTTCAAGTATTTATCTTGCAGAAATTTTGAAAATGACGAAAGCCGACATACTGAAGGTGGAATAAAATAAGTAAATACTCTGTTCAAGAGTAATACAATATTTTGAGTTCATTAAAAATGGCAGCAACATTTCGTAGATCATTTATGCAATTTACTGCTGGAGTTAATAGAAGCTTTTGAATTGTGATGCTACAAAAAAATATCTAAGATTAGGTGGTTAGATGGCACAACAGATCAGGAGGTACTGAAGCGAACTGAGAAAAGAAACAACTTGACCAAAAGAAGAGAGCGAGCGATAGGACACGCTCTGAGGCATCAGCAGTTGTTGGTTTGGTAATGGAAGGAAATGCGTGAGGAAGGGGTAAAAGCAACAAGAGGGAGACATAGGCTACACCACACATAGATGTAGGTTGCAATGGTTAGGCAACGATGAAAAGGCATGTACGGGGTAGACTAGCATGCGAAACTCCACCAAACTATTCTTTGAAACGAAGACCTCAACATGAAGACCAAGTGTTAGCGATGATTAAATTTCTCTTCGTGCAAAATACTAGCGGGATACTAACTCTGTCATACCTTTTCCCAATTCCACGTTCTACAACTACTTTTCCTTCTCTTTTTTTCGTAGTACAGAATTACAAGCACTCACCACAATTCAAATTTCGTCTCCCTTTAGTATCAGAGAAGTTTCATTTATTTCTTCGTACATCCGAAAGGGCGAGATCAATGAGCTACTAATGTCTCGTGCTTATGAAGGGAAAGATTGGGCTGGAAGGCCAGATAAGAGGAAAGCGAGGGGTATTTTAAAGAAAATTTGTACTCATTGTAGTGTTAGCTAACCAATCGTACCTTGAACATGGCTACAATTCAGTCACGTCATTAACGTGGCTTTCGCGTCTTACTCGAATCGTGTGAATATCTTGAGCTGTACAACTGAATCGGCCCAATAAATCCATTAGTACTCATGATACAAGCAATGTACAGGTTTGATGATAGTACTAAACTCAGTGGTGCATGGTAACGTATGGAATGGCCTAATATGCCTTACCATAATTGGTTTCATTCCTTTTATAAAATAATCAAGTCACTGAATCAGGTTAAACATATAGGAAAGGATCAAGTTTCGATTCATACATGGTATTAATAAAAGATGGAAGTCGTTTAACAAATAAAAATGAAATAATAATAATTTGTAATAATAATGATTGTTGTTTGCATAAGTAATTGAGAGGTTAAAGTATGTTTCGTCTTTAAGATTGGAATTGAATTTCTTAATGTTTCATAAAATCTTACGTAGCATTGTTCATTGAGGTCACACAAAGTAAATGCAATAAACGCCGCGAATTTATCGAGCTTCGCACGTCCGAAGATGTACGGAACATAGCCAGGGCTCATTATATATTTTTTTGTAGACAGTCTGATATCTCACCTCAGCTTCTATCATGACAATGGGGTGACTAAAACTGCTAAAACAGAAAAAAACATACGATTAAATAAAACGTATTCATTTCAACATATACATTACGATATGAATGACACGTAAAATTCTAGGTAAATAATAGCAGATAATTTAAAAATTGAGAGCGACTTATTAATTCTGCGCCTCTTTTCTGCAAATAAGTATCAATATGGCTAACTGTGGAGCCACACAAAATATTATGTCCTTCTAGGACAACGAATGACAAGAGTGTGCTGATCCCTACTGCTTGAGAAAAGAGAGCGGAGTTAATTCCTTTGTTTTGCTTTCTCTTGGTTTAAAAAATCGGTACATGTAATCCAAGTTCAGTAAATTAAATATCGTCTGGGCTCGACTGCTAATGGTTCCTTAAAGTCGGTAACTACAGGAAAATGCAGTTTATTTACTCTTAAGACATGAGGTTTACATGACTATTCATGTAGGAAAGACGGAAACGTCTTCAACATTGAACGCACTGACCACGAGGATAGTAATATAATCTTAATTAAAAGGTCCCTTAATGCAGTTACTAAAAGAAGATTGTGAACGAGGTGATGGTAAGCCTCATTTATGAATCATACATGAAGGACTGCATGGAACGAGGAAAACTGGCAATAATTCTCGAAAAATCTGAGAAACTGACATGCTAAGATTACCACTGGTGCTGAAGTATTGAAATCAAATCCACTGGAGCACGAACAGGTGTGTCGAGGCGGGTTCTTGCTTCTCACAAGCTGGCCGGGGTGGCCGAGCGGTTCTAGGCGCTACAGTCTGGAACCGCGCGACTGCTACGGTCGCAGGTTCGAATCCTGCCACTGGTATGGATGTGTGTGATGTCCTTAGGTTAGTTAGGTTTAGGTAGTTCTAAGTTCTAGGGGACTGATGACCGCAGAAGTGAAGTCCCATAGTGCTCTGAGCCATTTGAACCATTTTCTTCGCACGTCTAACACTTCAGTTCACCTTCCTCACTGGATTTCTTGCTTGTCGTCTCCTTCACTCCGCGTTGGTCTGATTCAGTCGACAAAGGTAGCTTTAAACGAAATTCGACTAAATACCTACCAAGCACAGACTGCACAACTAAAGCTTGGAAGCAGCATCCCTACGTTCGTACACTTTCCGGCCGTTCTAAATAACATGCGTGAAAAGGTTTAAAGTTCAATGAATTCGGCTTTATTGCCTCTCAAACCAGTGGCAAATGGCTATCAAGTCAGCATTACTGTTAAAATTTTTGCTGGTGCAAGTCAATCACCATCTTACTACAGTTTTTTCACACGAAAGCAGCCAAAAGACCATCCATCCGATACGAATATCTTCGATGTCCTATATAGTCACTGAACCACTGCTAACCAACACATGGCCATCACTGGCAACGAGGCAGAACCAAATTTCATCAGAAAACACAACACAGCTCCTCCTTGGCCTCCAATGAGCTCTAGCTCCACACCACTGAAGTCGCAAATTGGGGTGGTTGGTCAGTAGAATGCTCACTAAGGGGGCCTGGATAGGAGCTATGTTTGAAGTAACCGGTTTTTAACAGTTAGTTGTGTCGCTGTGGTGCCCTTTGCTGCCCAAATTTGCTGCTGCAGGTGTAGTACGATGCTCCAAAAGCATACACCTGGAACGATGGTCTTTCTCTCGGTAGTGCCACGTATCCGTCCGGAGCACAGTAGCTCGGTCTTCTTGCGACTGCAGTTGCCAACAGTCATGGATGTGGCTACATTCCTGCCACATCTTTTTGTAATATCGCAGAAGGAACATGCAGCTTCTCCTAACCCTGTTACACGACGTAGTTCAAACTCTGTGACGTGTTGACAATGGCGTCTTTGGCACCTTAAAGAATCTCTTGAGTAACACCAACTCTCTCAAGACCATTACAATGTGTATTTAAAGAAAACCTGATTTGTATCCTCATAGTGGCGCTTCTAGCGCCACTCTTATGCGAGTGGTGCTATACCAGAATAGACATCATGTCTGAGATGTTGAAACACGCCTACCATCTTTGGTTAATGTCGCAAAGTTCCTTCTAGGTACTGCGATTTATTACGTCAGGGTATAAATAACACTAGCCCGCAAGGTATCACATGACTGAAAGCTAATATGTGATACTACCTTCACTTTTTACGCTGATTCAAAATCTGTATTCAGTTTTTCCTACCACATACAACTTCGCCGCAATTTGATTTCAAAGATATATTGCTGTGCCAGTAGGTCATGCGTATTGTTGGAGGAAATTTCTTAGTGCAGCCCTGTTTACCTTTCGATTGTTACATCTGTAGATGCTAGTTGTTGTTGTGTGACCCTGGAAGTGTTGCTTGTCTCACACGCTTGGATTACCAGTGCTGTATTGTGATTTTTCTGTATATTTAAGACAGTAGTAATAAAACACTTCGCCTACTGTTGATAGTTATTACTATGTCAACACGAAAGTGTGTGAAGAACCTAAAAATTTTGTGTTACATTTAGGGAACTATACGTGGCTAAACATACTTTACGTAAAATCTTACCATGCTTATTTTAAGGTGGAACTTGGTGACCAGCACAGGGGATGGGTGCCAGAGACAGTTTGTCGCTACTGTGTGGAAAGGTTAAGATTGTGGACAAAGGGAAACGAAACATGTATGCCATTTGTGATTCCATTGGTGTGGAGGGAGCCTAAAAGTCACCTTAATGACTGTTACTTCTGGTTAATCAATGTTCAGGAATGTAGTCCGAAAAATAAGAGAAAAATTGTGTATCCAAGCACTGATCCAGCCATTAGGCCAGTTTGTACATGGAAAAGGTGTGATTGCTCTTCTTCCTCCAGCTGTTTTAGAGAACTTCATTTTCTTCTTCATCCTCTGTCACAGTTGATGCAGTTACCGAAGACGATAGTGATTTCCACCAGCTTGAATGCGACTTTACTCCATAATAGTTCTCTCAGAGTGAACTGAATGTTCTCGTATGAGATTTGAAGTTGCCTAAGGAATCTGCAGAAGTACTTGGTTCCCGGTTAAAAAGTAAGAATCTTTTGGAACCAGGAAAATATTACTCATGGTACAGACATAGACAGAAAGAATTACCTCATTTATTTTCGCAGAACGAGTCCTTGGTTTACTGCAATAACATAAATGAGTTAATGCACCTGTAAGGCACAGAACATGATCCTAATCAGTGGAGACTTTTCTACACTCGTCGTCAACGAGGAGCATGAAAAGCGTGTTAGTGACTCATTCAGTTCAAATGAAAGCGATGTATGAGAATACGAAAATACTGTTAACGAATATCCAGTACTCACTTGGCTTATCTGCGGTGACTTCAAAGTTATTGGGATACCATCACAAAAATTTCTTGTTTTCTGTGCGAATGGGATGGTCGGTTAAGGCAAAGACACTGAAGTGTGGGACTTTGGTCGCAGAGGAGAAATTTTGTGCCTGTAACTAAACGTATCCTGCACGAACCGCTTGTAGAAAAAGGAGTCTTGCTTCCATCTCTACAAGTAAAACTGGGCTTGACGAAGTAATTTTTAAAGGCTCTACCACAGAATGGACCCTGCGTCAAGTAACTTTCCAACAAATTTCTCTTCACCACACGAGACAAACTCGAAGCTGGAATTTCTTATTAGTCCTCAAATAAAGAAATTGATGAAGGATGAAGATTCTGAGAAGACAATGAGGAAAAGAGATAAAGGTGCATTTCGATCAATTACTGAGAACTTTATATGGAATAACAAAGATCCTAATTACACGGATATTCATAACACTACCGTCTGCTACTGCTGTACCATAACCTTAAAGTTGGAGGCAGGTCGAGAAATCTTATTAAAGCAATTATGGTATAACGCAACAGCGCAATGTTACTCTCTGAGAGGAATTTTGTTATGTTGACCGTGTTGTACCTAAGGGAGGTGGCTTATCTAAAATGAAAGTCAGAATTACGTAAATATTCGAACAGTAACAAATACTATTTTAGCTAGTTACAATGTTTAAGGAATAAAGAAAACGGTCGCCAGCCTAATTAGGCAAGAGAATGATTGACATTCTTGTTCAAGAAAATAAGTATGAGTAACTTTAAAGGACAAACACAACCTATACTTTTCCACACGCGAGTGCAATGAACTCTGACACCTGCATATGTTCACGGTTAAGATTGGAAGCTGCCAGAACAGAACAGACTATTTGCATAAATATAACAGATAACATTACACACTACTACTTTTCACACATTTTCCTAGCTGACATAAAATCCTAAATGTAGTTCACTGCAAAATTATAAACGGATCACAGGTTAAGTCTCTCGTAGCTAAATACTTTTCTATTTAGAGTGAAAGTTAAATAGAATCCACTAACAGATTACTTTTAATTGTTTCTGAATAAAGAAGTTACTGTTTTCATAGATAGTTGTCTTTCTATTAATCGTTACGCAGTATGAGCACAATAGGCAAACTGTGGATCCTGTTACAACATTAATATGCACTTTTATTACACAAAAGAAACAAGTACTTAACAAGCATAAGCATTCAACTTTCCACTATTGCAATTTTCCACTTTTACTACAGTGAGTCACAATGTTGACAAATTTTCAAGAAACTGACTCACCTTTTAAAATTTACTACAGGCAGCACTATGATCATTAACTAAGCAAAACTTGATAAGCCTGAGTTTTAAGAACTTTTAATCTTTAAAAGAAACAGCAAACTGTCTTTATTATCACAGTATTCTACTTTCAAGTAAATGATTAAATAGGTTACTTTGAAACTCCACAAAACTTTAAATTGGACTGTTTCCATCACTGGAAGGCTTTCACAAAACTACGTTTACTACCTCCCACAATTTCACTAAATCCACAGTAAATCTGAATACTGCCTTCTTACCAAAGATCAAACAACATTATTTAATTAAGTATTTGGCTTTGAGGCTTTAATTTTTTCCACAAACTAGGACACTCGGTAATCATAGTTCGAATGGAGAGGAACCTGAGAGGTGTTGCGATAGGGAAAAAAATCCGGGTAGGTACATGAATTCAGCTATAAGTTACCTTATGTTTGTGCACACTAAAACATCCAATGAGCTGATCCTTCACTGTACATTACTATAGTGCTCCATTATAGTGATTGCACAATGTGGTGGCCATTGCATGTTGGTAGGTGGAATTGCAGGAAGAATTGCTGGACTCTGTCATTTCTTGGTGGCGATGATAGATACCAACTCCAGAATAGTTCCAGCTATTTATCCATCCATCCGAGGCATTGAAAATCGGCAGGAAAAGCCTCTCTCGGTACCAGTACAACATACAGCTTTTACATGGGCAGTGCACAGTTTGGTAGCTCGTCCCCGACTGACTCTTGGTTCCACCTTTTCTACCTAGGCCAACCACAATTTGCGAGCGCTACTAAGTTCCGTTCCCGAGGGGAACTACACTACCTTTTACATACAAAATAACTAGGACTCCTAAGTGAAGGTCAGCAGTTTACATAACAGCAAACAAACATTTTAAATAAAGCAGAACCTTTGCACATATTAACATTTCTATAATAAATTATTTAAACAAAATTATTTATCCTCAATGATAACCAAAGATATTATGTGAGAAAGACAGAACATATCCTTTGCTCATATTGTACATATTGCAGGGATTACACTTCCTACACTCTAAGAGATATCAAAGGTTTTTATACAAAGTAAAGAGTATACAATTTTGTGTAATCGATTCAATCACATTTACAGAAGCTCAACGATAAAACATTAAATAAATAATAGGCAAAATAAATCAGTAGAGCATTAGAGCTATGTTGTTACAAACTGTTGAAAAAAGTTGCAGAATTTCAAGAAAATGGGTTGTCAAATTTGTGCGATAGCACACTTTCAACACTCACATATCGACTACTTCTCGGATATTTGGGGCATTATACTGAAGAGCAGAGTGAACATTTTCACCGAGATATTAACAGAAGGTAACAACGGCACTGGCAGCAGCCATGTTGGCCGACTACTTTTGAATGTTGAAGAGTGACAGTCATCATATACAAGGATCTACAAGGAAGTCGAAGAATAGCAATTGTAAAAATTTACGGATCACTGTTGACTTCTTGTTTTATACAAGGTAGTGTTGTTGTTGTTGTTGTAGTCTTCAGTCCTGAGACTGGTTTGATGCAGCTCTCCATGCTACTTTATCCTGTACAAGCTTCTTCACCTCTCAGTACCTACTGCAACCTACTTCCTTCTGAATCTGCTTAGTGTATTCATCTCTTGGTCTCCCTCTACGATTTTTACCCTCTATGCTGCCCTCCAATATTAAATTGGGGATCCCTTGACGCCTCAGAACATGTCTGGCCAACCGATCCCTTCTTCTAGTCAAGTTGTGCCGCAAACTCCTCTTCTCCTCAAGTCTGTTCAATACCTCCCCATTAGTTATGAGATCTACCCATGTAATCTTCAGCGTTCTTCTGTAGCACCACATTTCAAAATCTTCTATTCTCTTCTTGTCCAAACTATTTATCGTCCATGTTTCACTCCCATACATGGCTACACTCCATACAAATACTTTCAGAAACGACTTCCTTAGACTTAAATCTATACTCGATGTTAACAAGCTTCTCTTCTTCAGAAGCCCTTTCCCTGCCATTGCCAGTCTACATTTTATATCCTCTCTACTTTGACCATCATCAGTTATTTTGCTCCCCAAATAGCAAAACTCCTTTACTACTTTAAGTGTCTCATTTCCTAATCTAATTCCCTCAGCATCACCCGACTTAATTCGACTACATTCCATTATCTTCCTTTTTTCTTTTGTTGATGTTCATCTCACGTCCTCCTTTCAAGACGCTGTCCATTCCGTTCAACTGCTCGTCCAAGTCCTTCACTGTCTCTGACAAGGCAGTCACGGGATTAATGAGGAGTATTTTTTAAATGTATTCATTTTTTAAACGTGTTTTGATTAAAAACTCACCTTGTGTGAAATGGTATTACAGTATATTTGTGGGCTCAGAAGTGAAAATCGTCAAAATATTACTACTTATTTGAATAAAAATCTGACTTAATAGGCAAAAATGATAATTATTTCTAGAATATATTAAAGAACACCTTCTGTCAACAGGTCATCTGACAAAATTTTTACATTGCAGTGTAATCGCTAACGTGAACCCTAACTATTATCAAAGCACAAGAACATAAAATAAAGCCTCTCCCAGTTGCTTTTATTCATCGCCATGCAAGTCTCTGAGAGATGGCAGGTGCGGGTGGACACGAGCAGTTTCGATAGGAGCCGCAGTTTGGCACGTGTTTCGATACAGTCTAACATACGAGTACAGTGGCTCGCGAGGAGGCAACGTGTGTGTGGAGCTGCCGCGAGTACGGGCGCTGGCTGAGCCTCTGCTCCCGGCGAAGCAAGCCGGCTGTCAGGTGAGCGACAGGCCGTCTGCACAGGGATTCCGCGGCTGGTTCGCCCTAGGTGAGTGAGTCGCCGCTACAGGTTCGCTCACGGCGTGAGCCTGCCGCCACGGTGAAAACTCAGAGACCGCAGATGATTTCACAGCCGCTGTCTACCTAACATTCGTACAAACAAACACACAGAACACGCAACAGCATCACATCAAAGGAGAGCAAAAAGGCGACTAATCAGGCCGAAGTGCCCATTCCGTAGATACAACTGTATTTTAGGTATGGAAAATACGAATAAACCTAATAGCTTAAAAAATTAGTAGCTTCTAAACGTATTAATAGATCCTAACGAGCAAAATACCATCTCATAGCGAATGAACAGTACTACAGGAAAGCAGCTTTGCATGCTCTGTTAAATCACTATGGGACAGTCTTATACGGCAGAACATTTTTCGGACTTTGGCCTCTAGGCAGCCCTGTATTAGAGGTTTAATATAATTTTTTATTCCATTAGGAAATGATAGCATTCACTTTATGTGTGCTGTAAAAATTACAAAAGTTACACCAGGAAAATAAAATTTTCCAGAAGGTGATGTACTGTCCATAGCAACAACACGGTCATGTACCCATCAAGAAATACTCTGTTCAGATTTAAAAGTATTGCAGTTGAAAAAACTCTTGTCAGTAGATAATTTCACAGTGTATGTGTTACATTATTAATCTACTGTATAGCAATAATCAGAAACTTAAATTAAAGTAAGATCAGCTGCTATAAAACCTGTTACTAGTTAAAAACATTTTGAGATAGAAGTTATGGGGAACCAATATGAACTTCCATTTAAAGACAGGTAATATGGTTAAGACATTAAAGAAGCTATCTTCATTTTCAAATGTTGCCCATTCCATGTGCAAGACTTTCTTCTGTTTCAAGATACAAAGTAGTCCAAATTACAAAAAGTTTGGCTTAACCGTCCACACGTTATATAATTACTTAAAAAAAGACATACTGAATTTTATTCATCGTAACACCGTGTAACTGACGAACTAATACTTTTCTCCAAATAGCTCTCACATATTATGCATCATTCAATGCAGAACTCGTAGTATTTACAGTCGCTGCCAAATATACAACCTCACAGCAACAAAAACTGTAGAAGCTGCCGTAAACTCGTTATGGCGATTTCCAGTGCGCAATCCTTCATATGGTTCTAAAACCTAGACATAATCTACACTCCTGGAAATTGAAATAAGAACACCGTGAATTCATTGTCCCAGGAAGGCGAAACTTTGTTGACACATTCCTTGGGTCAGATACATCACATGATCACACTGACAGAACCACAGGCACATAGACACAGGCAACAGAGCATGCACAATGTCGGCACTAGTACAGTGTATATCCACCTTTCGCAGCAATGCAGGCTGCTATTCTCCCATGGAGACGATCATAGAGATGCTGGATGTAGTCCTTTGGAACGGCTTGCCATGCCATTTCCACCTGGCGCCTCAGTTGGACCAGCGTTCGTGCTGGACGTGCAGACCGCGTGAGACGACGCTTCATCCAGTCCCAAACGTGCTCAATGGGGGACAGATCCGGAGATCTTGCTGGCCAGGGTAGTTGACTTACACCTTCTAGAGCACGTTGGGTGGCACGTGATACATGCGGACGTGCATTGTCCTGTTGGAACAGTAAGTTCCCTTGCCGGTCTAGGAATGGTAGAACGATGGGTTCGACGACGGTTTGGATGTACCGTGCACTATTCAGTGTCCCCTCGACGATCACCAGTGGTGTACGGCCAGTGTAGCAGATCGCTCCCCACACCATGATGCCGCGTGTTGGCCCTGTGTGCCTCGGTCGTATGCAGTCCTGATTGTGGCGCTCACCTGCACGGCGCCAAACACGCATACGACCATCATTGGCACCAAGGCAGAAGCGACTCTCATCGCTGAAGACGACACGTCTCCATTCGTCCCTCCATTCACGCCTGTCGCGACACCACTGGAGGCGGGCTGCACGATGTTGGGGCGTGAGCGGAAGACGGCCTAACGGTGTGCGGGAGGGTAGCCCAGCTTCATGGAGACGGTTGCGAATGGTCCTCGCCGATACCCCAGAAGCAACAGTGTCCCTAATTTGCTAGGAAGTGGCGGTGCGGTCCCCTACGGCACTGCGTAGGATCCTACGGTCTTGGCGTGCATCCGTGCGTCGCTGCGGTCCGGTCCCAGGTCGACGGGCACGTGCATCTTCCGCCGACCACTGGCGACAACATCGATGTACTGTGGAGACCTCACGCCCCACGTGTTGAGCAATTCGGCGGTACGTCCACCCGGCCTCCCGCATGCCCACTATACGCCCTCGCTCAAAGTCCGTCAACTGCACATACGGTTCACGTCCACGCTGCCGCGGCATGCTACCAGTGTTAAAGACTGCGATGGAGCTCCGTATGCCACGGTAAACTGGCTGACACTGACGGCGGCGGTGCACAAATGCTGCGCAGCTAGGGCCATTCGACGGCCAACACCGCGGTTCCTGGTGTGTCCGCTGTTCCGTGCGTGTGCTCATTGCTTGTACAGCCCTCTCGCAGTGTCCGGAGCAAGTATGGTGGGTCTGACACACCGGTGTCAATGTGTTCTTTTTTCCATTTCCAGGAGTGTAGATCGAAATATCCAGACTAGGAAACATCACGTATTCCTATGCACGCATCGTCCACGTACAACACCCTCCCGTATAATTTGAACTATTAACTGCAATCTCAGAGTCAAAAATTTCGTTTTAATGTAAAATAAGTTGCAAACCTGTAAGAGTGGCGGAAGTATTAGGTTGCGTTGGGTTGTTTGGGGAAGGAGACCAGACAGCGAGGTCATCGGTCTCATCGGATTAGGGAGGGATGGCGAAGGAAGTCGGCCGTGCCCTTTCAAAGGAACCATCCCGGCATTTGCCTGGAGCGATTTAGGGACGCGGGATTGAACCGTCGTCCTCCCGAATGCGAGTCCAGTGTCTAACCACTGCGCACCTCGCTCGGTAAGTATTAGGTGAAATACCACAGTAGTTGCCAGTAGAGGTTTGATTCTCCATGCTTTCAAAACAGGTAATAGCAAATAAAGCTGTTTCTGACACTTTCAACGGAATAACAAGGAAATAAACGAACTCTGGAGGCCCCCAGAAATATACAAATGTCGCCACAGAAAAGCGGTTTAAATTATGGTCTTAATTCATGTATAATACTTGTTGCAGCGCTAAGTTTAATGCAGTTTTTTAACGGTTATTGAGTTCGTGCGCAACCAAGGAAAGCCGGTCGAAGTGGACGAGCGGTTCTAGGCGCTACAGTCTGGATCCGCGCGACCGCTATGGTCGCAGGTTCGAATCCTGCCTCGGGCGTGGATGTGTGTGATGTCCTTAGGTTAGCTAGGTTTAAGTAGTTCTAAGTTCTAGGGGGCTTATGACCTCAGATGTTGAGTCCCATAGTGCTCAGAGCCATTTGAACCAACCAACGAAAGACATTATGTTCCATTTACTGAGAAAAATACAAGAAATTGTATTTTTTAATAGCTCAAAGGAATCAGCGCACATGCGAGTGTCATGTAAGGTATTTAGATGTGTATTTTTCATAGTAATGTGTACCGTACGCGTAATTTTGTGAGTTTTGTAACGACGGACCGTGGCTATATAGGAGAGTAGCCATGTAGGCCTGGAACAATTTGCTCTACGATCGGCGAGCCAAGGTGTGCTCTATTGAGCTGCATATCTATTGAAATTAAAATGTGTGAAATATTTCGGCCTACAAGACTAGAAACTTGGAGAATTTTTGCAGGACTTCGGAAACTTACAGACGTTTTCGATGGTCATATTCGTCGACCTTAACAGCGAACAGCAGGCTCGTGTTAAAGACATGTAACATTTCTCTACACATTTGTGGACTTCTATTCTGAACAGCAGCGCCGTAAATCACTAGACAGGTTCGTGGACACTAGAAAGTTGTCCACAACCAATTTTTCGAACTATAACTTTGAAAGTCAAGTGTGCCATCTAATCGATTCCCGATTGAGCCAGCGTAACAGCCTTTCGTTCCACTCACAATATTAAGAACCAAGAGTGAAAAAAACCTTTCAAGTAGCCAACAGTAGCTAGCATGTCTTAAGGATATTTATTCATTTCATCAATCGTAAACCTGATGCAATTTCATCAAGTTATAGAAAACATAGAGAATAGTAACAGGGTAATGCGGCAGTTGTTTGGCCGTCCCCTATACACCTAAGAAGTCAACGGACTTCAAAAACCAGTCAGGTAATTAGTTAAGCCCTTTCGTACGAACTGACTACACAAACAAAGGGTCAGTATACCGCAGTCCTCATGTTACAGTTGCAGCAAAACTTAAAACAGACAAGCATACGAATCGCAAATTAAATAATACTAGCACGCCACTCGAACATCATTTTCGCCCTAGTTTAATATTTATTTGTTTATTTATTGCTTATTTAGGCTGACCATATTAGGGCCTTAAGGCGCTCTCTTACATCTGACAAAAAATATATATACATATAAAATATTACATAGCAACCACAATAACAATAATTTACAATATTAATAAAAATAGTAATTATCAATGATAACAATAACAGTAACAATTATAATAAAATAACGGCGGCATTAAAAATGATATTTATTGGTTTAACATGTTTGAAGCCTTGTTTGATATTATAAGGAGTGGAAGGGATAATGAAGGAAGAAAGTCTCAAAGAAAGTGACAATGGCTGCTAGGAAAGAAGGGAATGTCAATAGAAATCTCTGTAGACAAGGAGGGGATATTGGGGGGGAAGGGGGCTTGATGAGTGTGACAGAAGGCCGGGAATTAGCTGTCTTTTGAGTCTGAAAGTACAATAATTTCTCTAATATTTTGAGAAAGACTGTTCCAAAGTCGGTTGCCTGATAAAGAAAATGATTTAGAAAAAATGACAGTGTTGTATAGAGATACAGAGAGGGTTTTACTTTGTTGAGAACGTGTATTTGTGTCGCATTGTTCAGGTAGCAGCGTAGGGGTTGAAGGTAATTAGGAAAGAATGCAATAATTGAGAAGACGATATATCAAACACAAGCTACAGTAATCTCTTCGCTTATCGACACATAGCCATGATAACTGTTCATAGGCAGCAGTAATATGGTCGAAATAGTACACAACGCAAATGTATCGCAAACAAGTATTCATCGCTTGCTTCAGCTCTCATAAGCAATTCCTTGTAGAATGAGATCACTATAATCAAGGATGCGGAGTATTAGTGACTCTGCCAGTTCGTTTTTAAGCTCGACAGAACTTACTTGTTTATATTTCTTTAATGAATGAAGTGAGGCTAACACCTTACACACTTCAGTCATGTGTTCAGTCCAGCCTAGGTGATGGTCAGAATTATACCACAATACTTTGCAGAAGAAGAAAAGGCGAATTCCGTGCTATTTAGGTTTAAGGGTGGAAAAGATTCTCTGAACTGAGGGGTTATAACTTTTTCGTCTTTGTTAAGATTGCTTGTGTGTTACACGGGTTAAGTTTCAAACTTATGTTCTGTGCCCATTCTGATAAGAAAAGTAAACCAGCATTTGCATTCTCAATGGTTGTGAGCAGACTTGTTGGGCTTGCACTTAGGTATAACTCTAGGTCATCAGCGAATAAATGATATTTGCAATGTGAAATAAAATTCAACACATCTTTAGCATATACTGAGAATAGTAATGGGCCCAATACAGATCCTTGTGAGACCCCTGATGTTAGTTATGACTTCTTTGTTCCGATCATTGCACACTGTTGGATGTATGTAAGGCACCAGTGGAACCATTGTACAGCAGGTGAAGAAAGCTTTTGACTTCTGATTTTATCAAGTACACACATCAAAAAAGTTTTGCATCACCTCGGTTCGGAGAGTTCCGGAACCTGCACAGAAAATTGGAATAGAGATCAACATAACCGTCATTTCCGCCCTTTTTATTGCTCATGAAAACCACACATTTAGTGTTGTACCACCATACAGCGAGACATTAGAGGTGGTGGTCCAGATTGCTGTACACACCGTTACCTCTAATACCCAGTAGCACGTCCTCTTGCATTGATGCTTGCCTGTATTCGTCGTGACATAGTATCCACAAGTTCATCAAGGCACTGTTGGTCCATATTGTCCCACTCCTGAACAACGATTCGGCGTAGAGCCCTCAGGGCGGTTGGTGGGTCACGTCGTGCATAAACAGTCCATTTCAACCTGTCCCAGACATTTTCGATAGGATTCATGTCTGGAGAACATGTTGGCCACACTAGTCGAGCAATGTCGTTATCCTCAATGAAGACATTCACAATATGTGCACGATGTGGGCGCAAATTGTCGTCCACGAAGACGAATGCCTTGCCAGTATGCTGCCGATATGGTTGCACTAACGGTCGGAGGATAGCATTCACATATCGTACAACCGTTACGGTACATTCCATGACCATCAGTTGCGTACGTCGGCCCCACATAATGTCATCCCCAAATAGCAGGGAACATCCACATTCCTGTACTCGCTGGACAGTGTGTCTAAGGCGTTCAGCCTGAGAGGATTGCTTCAAACACGTCTCCGACGATTTTCTGGTTGAAGGCATATGCGACACTCATCAGCTTCAGTGGATCGACGAGGAAATTAATCATTTGTATTTTAGTAATGTCGTGCTCTGCAGCTACAGAACGAATTCGTGTAATTGACTTCCTGACTGTGTTAAGACTTACCGGCCGGAGAGAAAATTTTTAGTTTGTCCGACCACAGATACCACAAGGGATTTGACAGTTTGCAGCCTCGTGCGTTGGTCAAAGAGATGTAGGCTCGGCGAAATCTCATTTATATCTCAATAGGGAATAGATGTTCAGTTGTTGATATAGGTCTGCCTGTTCTTAAACCTCGTGGATTTTTCCACGCCGGCCGAAGTGGCCGTGCGGTTAAAGGCGCTGCAGTCTGGAACCGCAAGACCGCTACGGTCGCAGGTTCGAATCCTGCCTCGGGCGTGGATGTTTGTGATGTCCTTAGGTTAGTTAGGTTTAACTAGTTCTAAGTTCTAGGGGACTAATGACCTCAGCAGTTGAGTCCCATAGTGCTCAGAGCCATTTGAACCATTTTGATTTTTCCACAAAATGGTGGGTCTGTGGAAGTCCTCAATTAACAAGTAGGCGTACAAGAGTTTTGCATTTCTCACATAAAAACTAACTCCGTTGAGAGGTCACTTCTAAGCGAGATAACTCTCGGAGGTCGGGTGCCGTTTATATTTCCTGTGTGCTACGTCTTTGATAGTCATAAGGTGTGAGTTGATCGGTAAGCCATGGTGCATGTTTCTTCGTGACTTTCATACTTTTTATCGGATCGTGTTTATCATGTAAATTATTGAGTCTCTGTTAAATTAAATACTTCATAATTTACGTCAAAGTTATTTCCTATCATTTCTTGCCAAGAGATATCGTAGGTGTTAGCTGCAAGATCAGATATATTCAAGCACTTAAAATCTCTAAAAGTAGCCCTTTTCGGTATGTTATTTGAATATTATAACGAACAATTCATGAATATTAGGTCATGGGTTGATAAATGAGGCGCAGAAATTTGATCAATTCGAATTACTCTGTTCGGATACTTAGTTACGAAAATATGGATGGAGATATGAGCGTCTGCAGAATGCCGAGTTGGCTCAACTGGAAGGAGTGCAAGATTTGAGCAGGAAAGTATAGGCTTGAATTTTTTGCAACTGCAGGACTGTTGCTTATAAAATTCATATTCACATCTCCGTCCATAATTACACGTCCATACATAGATTCAAGACCTGTGAGGCGGATTTAAGGGTAGATAGCTATTCAGCACTGGATGGACTGTAGATTATACAGATAAAACACTTTCTGTTGGAGGCCTTAATTTCGGTAGATATTCAGGCTGTTTGTCCTCCTTTTTGGACGTGAGCACGACATTGCGGAGACCGTTTACACCCATATATGGAGCCACAACGCCCAATAGGTAAGAATCCAAGTGACACACTTACTTTAATAATTCCCAAAAGTAAACTTGTGGAGTAATTTTGCACCTATATACGGAGCCACACAGCCAAATAGGTCAGAATCCAAGTGACACACGTACATTAATAATTCCCAAAAGTAAACTACAGGCATAACAAAACCCATAAACCGTTCCGAAAGGCAGCAAAACAATTATCCACACCAGCCCAACAGCAAAATATTACATACAACTATACTGCAACTAACGTCACAAATACACCTGTAAATACGCAAATAGAAACAACTGAAAGCGAATAGCTTTAATGTACACTAGATTACTTCGATGAGCACTAAAATTACACGTAACACGTAACGCAGTGAAAAAATATAACAATAAAAACAAGACTGTTTCGGTGGTTCACTGGAATCACGTGGGGTAATGTTGTGAAAGCTGCACAGTATTTCAACGAGTCAGCTTGTCGTCATCCTCATGTGCTAACTGAAATGTCGCTGCAGTGGCTCGCTTAATATAGCTACGTGCTGCCTCCCCAGAAAAGCGCTGACGCTGAGGGGTGTGAGCTATGACGTCATCGTAGACGAATCAGTGAGGACGTCGATATCCAGAACCCCCTGGCGGAGAAACGGGCCACTGCCTTTGCATGCGCGACGCGGGAAGAACGCGACCGCAAAACGCAGCACATGGCGCTTGCGGGCAGTGTGTTGGTGCTCAGTTTAAGTGTCCGGAATTCGATCCACTGTCTGCCTTAACTCGTTGGATTCGCTCTTCTGCGGCCGGCGGTGCCTTAGTACTGCCAATGCTGCTTCCAATGCCTTGCTAAGTTGATATACCGAGTCTATGTTAATCAGGCCGTCCGTTATTGGTAGTTACACTATTTCTTTAATGACGGAGTCACCGTACACGGAGGCGACTAAAGGATTTTTGTTTCTTCATAGTTAATGCTATATTCCAAGTCAAGATAGTGTTCAGAAATAGCAGACTTTTCTGGATGACCTAATCTGGTGTGATGTCTATGTTCACTGCCTCTATCTTCTACATTGCGATACGTCTGTCCAATGGATGATTTCCCATACTGGCGCGGGATTTTACATGTTCTAGGTTTCCTTAAAACTAGGTTGTCTCTAACTGAACCCAAGGGTCGTATGCACTTCCACTGGAGGCCAGAACACACACTTTATTTGATAGTCTGGAATAGCCTGCCGATCTTAAAGCACGCAATATCAACTTAAGACAGAAGAACCATCCTCATGGATTTCTCCGTTGCGTCTAGCTGTTCTTGAGCTTCAGTACGTTTAGTGCGTGTTGGCTGAACAGGCCACCAACATTCTGCCCACGCTCGCACTGTGCCGTGACTTACGGTCATAAGCTACACATCTCGCCGGTGAATGCCAAACGACGCCTCGCTTGGTGTAAGGAGCGTGAACATTAGACCACTGAACAGTGGAAAAACATTGTGTGGAGTGACGAATCACGGAACACAATGTGGCGATCCGATGGCAGGGCGTGGGTAAGGGGAATACACGGTGAAAGTCATCTGCCAGATTATTTGGTGCCAACAGTAAAATTCAGAGGCGTTGGTGTTATGGTGCGCTCTTCTTTTTCATGGAGGGGGCTTGCACCCTTTGTTGTTTTGCGTGGCACTATCGCAGCAAAGGCCTACATTGATGTTTTAAGCACTTTCTTGCTTCCCACTGTTGAAGAGCAATTGGGAGACGGCGATTGCATCTTTCAACACAGTCGAGTACCTTTTCATAATGCACGGTCTGTGTCGGACTGGTTACACGACAATAACATCCCTGTAATGGACTGGCCTGCAGAGAGTCCTGAAATGAATCATATAGAACGCTTTTGGGATGTTTTGGACGCCGACTTCGTGCCAGGCCTCACCGACCAGCATCAATACGTCTCCTCAGTGCAGCACTTCGTGAAGAATGCGCTGCTATTCCCCAAGAAACCTTCCAGAACCTGCGAGAGAGTAAGCTGACATCAGAGCTATGGGTTGGCCAACACCATATCGCTTTCCAGCAGTAGTGATGGAGGGCGCCACGAACTTGTAAGCCATTTTCAGCCAAGTGTCCGTATATTTCTGATCACATAGTGTATTAGCGATCCATTGCAGTAATACGTCAGATAGCACCTGAAGATGACGAGCAGCTGTCTAGCTGAAATATTGTCCAGCTTTCACAACATTCCTGACACGACACCCGTGAACCACTAAAGCAGGGACAGTCTCGGACAACACAAAAACAAGATTCCTTAACAAACGGTCACATGAACACTGATGTATATGTGTATATTCTCTTCTTCACAATAAAATACTTATCGGTTGCACCCATTCTCTTGGTTACACCAAAATTATTACTATCCGACGGCTCAATATTACGACCCTCGGAGCTATATTTTACATTCACAATTCTACAAATTTCACCTCTGTTTCAACGATTATCTATTGCTGTATCGTAAACATTTTGTTCTCCTTCACAGGCAATGTCTCTGGCTCCGTCTACATTGTTTGACAGTAGCCAGTTGTAGCAATCCCAAGTCATTCACACTCACACTAGCTTCATCACATCCAGTCTCCCCACGTTCGTTGTCGACATTATGGACAACATATTGTTTTGGCATATCAGTGGCTGCATTCTGGATTGCTGTGCAGAAGGTATCATGTTCAGTCCCACGTCAGTCGTGGAACTTTCCATTGCTGGAATGACTGGTAGACACAACCATTTAACAATCTACACTGCATAAAAAAGCACTCGTGCGACGCTTTACAGAGTACTGCTGAAATGTGTGGGGCCATTACCAAATAGGGCAAACAGGGGATACTGAACAGATAGAAAGAAAGGCAGCACCAATGGACACAGGCGTTTTCAACACTTGAGAGAGTGTCATGAAGATGGTGATAAAACTGAAATGGGGAACTTGAAGACAAACGCTGACTACCCCATGAAAACCTACAGCCAACATTAAATGATGAATCTAGCGATATATAATAACCCCCTGCGTATCGCTTTTATATGGGTCATGAAGACTGGATTAATTAGACCATGCACTGAGTGATTTAAGCAGGCATTTTTCCTTTGCCCACCACGTGAATGGAACGGAAAAATGAGATACAATGTTACGTACCTTGTGCTATGCACATCAGAATAGTTTGCATAAATGAAGACGTAGATGTAGATTCTCCCACGGGCTATTCATATAGCAACGTTGCTGAATCATAAGTTTTATTCTGGACTGACTGCACACTGACTGCAGCTGATTTTCAGCCAGTGCTGCAACCATACTGAACACTTACCATTCCCTGTCGACGCTGTTATGCAATTTGTTCCCTCTATGGTTAGTGAGTCTGGTACAATTCCGTGGTATATCATTTACACTCCCTCCACAGAAACTCGTCGTGACATATGTTTTTCCCGACTAGTTTCCTTGGACTGTGCTGCCTACCCTTATGTTACCAGTTTCTGTCCTCAGCCCTCCGAGGTTGAAAATTCCCTTTCTTTTGCTATTGTTATTCCTTCCATGAAACCTACTGCCAATTTGTTGCGTATTTCCCTCCAGTTTCAATAACTTCGAAGATTTTCCGTATTTTCTAATACTCTAGGTGTTTGACAGAAGGCTCTGTGTATTTTTTAGCTTCAATCAAAAAATGCTTATGCTTACTCGGTGGAGCAATGGGAGCAATGTATCAACTCTCCCCCCTCCCCTGCCCCCCTCCCGTGGCTTTTTCTGATGCTCTCTCTTACTCACTTCAAACTCGAGAACTCGAGCATGCTGCCTGTTCTCCTGTTGTAGCATGGTCCATTCAGAAATTAATTCTGTAACTTGTGTTGCTTTGCCTGTCCCCAGTAGTTCGATGACCTACAGGCTTCAAACGGAAAAAAATCCCTAAACCAATTTGCATTCTGTTTTATCCATTGTTTGCCGTTCTCTCAATATTACCCGTAGAAAACTTAATCTTAGCATCACCATTCATGTCAGTACTAAAATTACTACAACATTTTTCACCATCTCTTTTATTTCCGAAATCTCACTGGTCAGTCGGTCACTTATCTCCTCAACATGCTTTTGCACGTTATCCCTTCAAGTTGAATGTTTCCTTGACAAGCAGTCACCCTGCCGTTAATGGCTCCTATTGCTAAATTTATACTTGCATCACGCTGTTTGCAGACGATTTCATAACCCTGCCTCCATCCTCATCATCTTTCCTTTACTGCCTCCGCTAGCGCTTGAAATTTGGATTCTGCGTCAGTAACTCTGCCATGAATCCCCGCTAATAAATCCTTGTGGTCATTAAATCCAGTATTCGTACCATGACCTAAAATGTTCTACTGATTATTTATCTCAGCACCATTATTTGTTCGTATATTCTCACATTTCTCGTTAAAGTTTACCTTATTGCATCATATGTCGTTGAATTTCTCGTCAAAGCATCTGGTCTCTGACATTGCGAAATAATTTATTACGGCAACCCACGATTCTAAGGTTCCATATCCCCAACTGACTGCTCATTGGCAGAATCGCTCGCCAGCTACTCCCACACCCAATTTCTTTCAGACTTCTTAGACCCTTGGGCCACGACTAAGGATTTATGGGTTGGTACGTAAGTTCGTACAGATATACGCAGCTGACACTTAAAGACATCAATAAGATATCCTCCTTCACTCTTTACAACAGTCTGTCAACGCTAGGGTAACTTTCGATTTGGCGGCTGTAGAAATCACGTAAGTGTGCTTTCGTTTTCTTTTTTTGTGAAGAACTCGTCCAGCTACGAATGTATGGCACGCATTTTCATCCGGAAAGAAGGATCATTTTGCACATATGGTCATTGTGTAAAGTATCCCCACCGAATATGACTAATAGCAAGCACCTTACATGTCTCACTTCTTTAAAACCTTAATCATTATCTATAATTTAATTAGGGTGTAACTAGAATTGCAACGCCCCTGTCATCACACCTAACTACTATTGACCGACATTGGTCAAGCATATTAATTAAAGTGTGGTGGAGGGTACAACATCTCCGTCATCACGCTTGTGTACCCTCCGCATGGAGCAGAAAATTGTTATTTCTGTGATATTTTGGATGTCACATGGAAAAGTGAAGGTTCAATAGCATCTGAGTAATAGCGAACAACATCTCTGCGAAAGAGTTTGCCTTGCGAGAGACTATTAGTAGAACCTTTGCTTGTGAGTGGGGTGCTGCCTTGGAGAGAGAGAGGAAGAGTCGAGTCGCATCTTTTGTTGGAGTAAGATGCGTTTAGGCCGTGCTGTGTGCAGCAATCATTTTCTTACGTTTTTTCCTTTTATGCAGGGATATTCTGCAAATTCATTCAGAAGACTTCAAAAGGTATTGTAAAAGCACCAAAAATATGACATTTGCGGAGACATCCTGTTGTTAATTTGGTCAGGTATTTAGAATTGGTGACTTTTATTATAATGTAACAATATGTGATTTACTGATTTTTCTTCAAAGTTGGACAGCATAAGTGTTTGTGAGAAAGTAAAGAGAACATGTGAATATTTTTGTACTGTTAACATAAAGTGAATTTTTAGTACTTCCACTGTTAAGATATTTTGTCGTAGTGATGTGAGGTTTTGTCAATACAGTTACTTTATTATTTTTCAATCAATCAGCATTCTTCTCTCTATTTGAAGTTTCACATATATAATTTTCTTCTCCGAGGTTTTCAGTAACAGAACTTTAATTGACTATGATCATTGCAGGTATGAGATTTGTTAGCACAGAAGGCTTCAAATGGTTCAAATGGCTCTGAGCGCTATGGAACTTAACATTTGAGGTCTTCAGTCCCCTAGAACTTAGAACTGCTTAAACCTAACTAACCTAAGGACATCACACACATCCATGCCCGAGGCAGGATTCGAACCTGCGACCGTAGCGGTCGCGTGGTTCCAGATTGAAGCGCCTAGAACCGCTCGGCCACACTGGCCGGCCTAGCACAGAAGTTTTGTGGAGGTGTCTGCAGTTTAAAGCATGCATTGTACATTGTGTTGCTAACAGTTTGAATTTTTATTTTTTAACTAGCATGCAGCAGCAGCCACAGTGGTTTGGAGATAGCAGCAGCACAGCATTTATTGATTGCGCAAACAGGTAGGCCACTTATGATTTATGTGTAGTACAATTAACATTTAAACAGTGACAGGCTTTTGAGACAGAGCATTATTGGTAGTTACTTAAATGTGACATTTTCCGTCAGTCAGATTTTTTGTGTTATTGCTAACAGGACAGTTTTCTTAAATTTAATAGAACAGACTGTTCTCTCGCCATGAGTGTTGCAGTACACAGCTTAATGTTGCATTTCTGATTAAATTTTGCATGGCATTGCTTTTTGAGAATTACGAGATTACGTAGAACCTTAAATAAGGGCTTAACTATGCCTCTAATCGGAAGTCTAACTTCACAAAAACTAACTAGCCACTTTCCAGATGGACAAAGAGAGGGGTAGGAGAAGGCGGTGAGAGGGAGAGAGAGAGAGGGGGGGGGGGGGAATAGGAGATGGACAGAGAGATGGGGAGAAGGAGACAGATTAATAGAAGATTGGAATAGATAAACACCCACAGGAACGCTGGGTTTTTCAGCCAGCACTTATATGGTAATAAAGGGTATGCATACTCGCAGTTGTGCGTACTCGCAGTTGCTACGTTACAAATTAGTCATGTTACATACTGTGTGGTTTCGTAGTAATAATACATATTTTGCTAAATTGCTTATGAATTTGAATTAACTGATTAATAAATGTCTAAAGTGGCTACATAATTGCTTGTGAAGTTGTCCCTTAATATGCTGCTACACTAAATATCAACTCGCTTATTGCACAGCTGCGTCGGAAAAGCGCCCGTTGTTTTACCACGGGCAGTTGCCGCGTGAGTGTTGTCACAGGGATAAAGTCCAGCGCGGGGAAGGGTGATCGTTAGCGGCAGTGGGATTGAAACGGGAGATGGGGCCGGCTGATTGCGCAGCGTAACGTGTCACACTTGTTGCTGACGTCAGCCGAGCCACCCTCTGCCCGTAATTTCATTAGGAGGGGCTGGAGTGCGGGCCTATTTACTTTTATACCTGCTGCTTCTCCCTCTATCCTCGGTTCATTTAGGTGCCTCCACTGATGTCAAAGCGCAGTTTCCCGAGCTCGCGCGTATAATAATTTTCCAAACTACTAAGAAGCCAACTAATATAGGAATGGTGTCAATTTGGCCTATTCACCACTCTGCGTAATGAGGAAGTCAAGGGTGGAGAAAATTGGCCCTCTAAGAATTCTCTGCATCCGGCCGAAGCTGAAGATCTCCGCTATCTACGGAGGGGATCTCCTCGCGCCTACATCCCGCACAGTCGCAACTTCATGAACTCGGCTTTCGGTCCCACTCCCTCCTATCCACTCAGCTACCCGCAGTACACAGGGGAGAGAGACGATCGGGGTCGCTGATTAAGGGAGGCAAATGTCAACTTACGTTGTAAATAGTGTTAGTTAGAATCGGCATCAGTCTCATATTTTTTGTTTGTATGCGGTCAATCACCCTGGGACGGTGTAACATCGCCTATAGTTTAGATAAAGGCCTTAGTGCGGCTAGGAAGAGGTGTAACGTACACTTTTAATTATATAGTTAGGTTGGCTGATGGAAACTTAATGTTACGTAGCTGCGAACATTATTATGTGAATTTAAATTGAGATTTTATTACAGAAGATATCTCGAGTTGCCACCTGAATTGACTTACCACTTCATTACCCTGAATGTCTACTTGTAAAGAAAAAATCAGGTAGTGGATGGAACTTATTTCAGGAAAAATTAATTAAATCTTGTTTACCTGCATAATTTTTGTTTAATTCCGTAGGAGAATCAGTTAGGGAAATGCTCTTAAATACAGTAAAAATCATTCAAGTGTGAACTAAGCTGGCCTGGAAGAACCTCAACAGGGAATTGGGTAGCGGGTGAGTTGTTGAACATCAAGAATTGCTCTTGCTATTCATATATTTCATGATTAAATCTTTCAAATGGAAGTACATGACCAAACATATATTTAAAAGAAAAACCGTAATCTTCCATTCATTGCTGGTAGCGAATATTGTTAAAATGGTCCGAAATGAATACATGAATGAGCCGCCCGGTGTGGCCGAGCGGTTCTAGGCGGTTCAGTCCGGAGCCGTGCTACTACTACGGTGGCAGGTTCGAATCCTGCCTCGGGCATGGATGTGTGTGATGTCCTTAGGTTAGTTGGGCTTAAGCAGTTCTACGTCTACGGGACTGATGACCTCAAATGTTAAGTCCCATAGTGCTTAGAGCCATTTGAACCATTTGAGTACTTGAATAACACGATTATTTTGAATTTGGAGGCCCGTGTCAAAGATGGATTACACCTGCACAGATTCAGACTAACCACTCATCACAGAGAATGAAGTCGTTCAACAATTTAATAAGGAAACAAGGTCCAAACTGGATTGGAGAGAGACTAGCTCCTCTGGTCGAATACTTTAATAGAAAATTGTTCCCAAATTTATAAAAAATTTACGCGAGATCTGAATTAAGAACAAGGAAGAGGAACTACGTCTTGTGAGTAATTCTCTCACCGAAAATCAACAATAACCACGTGGCTACCCATTACAAAGAAAAGTCGATAAAACACAACAAAAATTCACTACAAGAAAGATTACGAAATCAAACAACAAAACTCGAGAATTTACTTAGGCAAGGGAAATGGTTCAGTTGCTAGTAAAGAATTCTAAAGCATAATCTCACTAACAAAACATGTAACTGCTACCGACCGCGCACTAAGAAAACTCATTGAAATCTGCACAAAGCGCAGTGGTCGTTTTCTTAATATGACTATCGATTGACGAAACCGTACTCACTGGTCATAATCAATTACACGATTTATTTAGGAACCTAGTCACACACATAGATACACATGGATCTGTGCCCCACAAACACAAATTTATCGTGCGTAAAGAAAACACTGCTATAAATTTCAAAAAATCGTGAAATTATTTTCCATTCCTGCCTACGCAAGCTATCCCAATTTATTCTGTAATAACTGAAACCTACAAAGAAATAAAGGCTCAGTTAACTGAAACTTACACATTCACAACATTACAGAAGAAAGGGCTAAAACCAGATGTCACCTGTTTGACGATTTCCAGAGCATTGTGGCTGCTCGCTACTTACCCCAGTCCCTATCGCCGACCGGAAGCCGGTGCACAGACACTATGCATATTTTACCTGTACCAACTTTACAAAAGCGACGGATCGTCTGGTTCAGAAGAGTTCCCATTTGCTACACGCAACAGCAGGCTAAGCTGTCCGTACACTCAGAGGAACTTACCCCAAGTCCAAAGAAATATAGAGACTGCAGGAGATGACAAACAGGCTTCCAAACAGACAAGCAGAGAGATGGAACAAGGAAAACATAGGATGACAACGCAAATAGTTGATGAATGCTTTTCTGCCTCCAATTAAACCCTTAATATATACCTAGCTAATGTGGAAAATGTCTTAGATATGTAAAACAATTAAAATACGATAATTTCGTATTGAAACATCAGTATGGGTTCCAGATATATCCCTCAGCTGATCACCGTCCTCTCGGTCTGAATTTGTAGAAGCACCACACATAAGCGATGCTGTTCACAAATGTAATAGTGGGTATCCACCCTGAAACTCATAAAGATATTTATATACAGACTCTTCAGAGCGTCCGCGAGTTGCTATACGTATGAGAGCCACCAACGAAATATTCTAGAGTCCATAGAGCTATCAAATTGCTGAAATGTTGATTGGCACATTCCACTTCGAATACTCTCTTTGTGGTCCAGTCGAGGTATGGTAGGCACCGGAGTGTTTGTCAAACCAGGAACGTAAGCGTGTCGCCTTGTGAACGTTATTTCCGAAGCCGATATCATGAGTGATTGTGAGGAAGAGATAGTTTCTTATTTGCTAGTACTTTCTTCAGTGCAACCTGGGGACCACAAGGATAGGCTTCTCCCCTCGTAATATTTAACCACCCTACCGACGCAGCTACCTCCTGAACCATAGAGAATAAATTTTGTTTGTTTACGATGAGAGCAGAAGCAACTGTGATAAACCTTTTGTTTCTCTTATTCTAACACAAATGATATCGTTTCTCAACGAATGTGCAACGGTAGTATCGAGCCAAGGTTAAATGAAAGATTAATCCCAGGTAGATTGGCAGTATGGACATCAACCCGTGCAACTGACAGAGTGCTTACGATTCTCTAAGGTCACGTGGTAGCAAACAATTGTCTGTCGATTCGTTTCTCGTGGTAAGAGGCAATACATTACTCGGATAGTCTTACTGGCAGAGAAGTGTCTTTGGGAATGTAATTCCATCATCATTTAACGCACTAACAATATTAATATTAGGGGAGGGAGTGAAAACAGTGAACCCAAGAGGAATCGGTTAGAGCAACATAGAATTTGTGACATAGAACTCCTTCTCCACATCGAAACAATCGTCACATCAGAAACATGTGTATGTTCATTAAGGTCGCTAAAATAAAGAAGTATTTTTATTACTCATTTAATGATCAGCAAGAATTGTAGAATATCCTTCCGATACGAAAGCCTTGTCATAAATCAAATTGGACTACGCCAACGCTATCCCATTCATATGATCGCATTAATTGATAAGTTTGGGACAAGGTCACAGTAGTAAGAGAATGTAAAGTAAGTGAATTGTTCAAAACAGTATCAAAGAAATTTTAGGGGCAAAAATTAAGTTAACAGCAGAATTCAAATGGCTCTGAGCACTATGGGACTCAACATCTTAGGTCATAAGTCCCCTAGAACTTAGAACTACTTAAACCTAACTAACCTAAGGACATCACACACACCCATGCCCGAGGCAGGATTCGAACCTGCGACCGTAGCAGTTCCGCGGTTCCGGACTGCAGCGCCAGAACCGCTAGACCACCGCGGCCGGCAATTTAACAGCAGAATTAACAGTAGAAAAGGTAGGTGTACTGGAACAACAGTGAACCTGTCTTCTGGGCGGCGCGATGCCTCCCAATAGGCCGCCCTCATAGATATGTGGTTGTTGTGCACCTCCCTATTGGTTAGTCATCAGTGAGTTTGCGACATTTCACTCTGAGATAATGTAAACCCAATGGAAGGTAACGTATTAACCGTAAATCAGAGGAAAGAGGCATTACTGTTTCATTACATTGTTGTTCTGTTCTTCCGTCCAAAGACTGATTCGATGCAGTTCATCACGCTAGTCTATCCCGACTATCAAGTCTCTCCATCTGTGCGTTACTACTGCAGTCTATATCCGTTTCAACTTGCTTATTGCATTCTACCCTTAGTTTCCTTCTACAGTTTTTATACCTGACTCTCCCACTACCAGATTAGTGATAAGGAGACACCTCAGGGTGTGTCCTGTCAATCCCTTCCTTTAGTCAACTTTAGCAATGAATTTCTTTTCACTCCTATACGAGTCAGTATCTCCTTGTCAGTTATTCGATCTACCCATAAAATTTTCAACATTATTTTGTACCACCTCGCTTCAAAAGCTCGTGTTCTTGTCTGAACTATTTGCCACCCACGTTTCACTTCCATTCAAGGCTGCCCTCCTTTCAAATATCTTCAGAAAATGATACCTAACACTTAAATTTATGTTATATGTTAACCATTTCCTTTTACAGAAATGCTTTTCTTGGTACAGCTAGCTTGCAGTTTATGTCCCATCATCAGTTGTTTTCTTGTCCAAACAGCGAACCTCGTTGACTGCTTTAGAAGGTAACTTCTGCATTAATTTTGTTATCGTTATCTGGTTTAATTCCGCTACATCCCATTAGCTTTATCTTTCTTTTCTTGACGTTCACCTAATAACCTATTTTCAAGACAGTATCCATAGCGCTCAGCTGCTCATGCAAGTCTTTGCAGTCTCTGGGAAAATTACAATAGCATCCGCAAACCTCAAATTTTTCACTTCCACCCTCGAACTTTAATGCCCTTTTCAAATTTTTCCTTGGTTTCCATCACGACTTGCTCAGTATATAGACTGAATAATATCTGGGAGAGACTACATCCTTATGTGATCCCACTGCAACTACTGCTTCCTTTACATGCCCTTGCACAGTAAAACACATGAAGCAGACATTATAGGAAAATATGTAAAACTTAGCGTCCGGATCAAGGTAAGCCGACGTGAAACTAGATATAGAAAAGGCATTAATGAGATTATTTAGAAGAATGCCACAAAGGCTGTAGTGTACAAAATTTACCTTCTCCATTCCTTCAAAATTGCTCTGCTGTGTGGACCTTCGTTTAGTCACTGTGACAGCCAGTATTAGAAGAGAAATCTTGTGTGACAGGAAGAAGTCCATCTAGAACCTATCTTTCCAGAAGATATTCCTTCCTCCTCATCATAATCATCATCATCGGCTGTTCGTCATCCAGTGCTGAAGTCACGCCTCTTCCAAGTCACCACTGCATATATCCAAGTTGCCCTTGCAAGTTTCCTAAAGTAGTTTATATATCTTCCATTAAATCATCTGCCCCTCCACATCTAGCTAACGAAATGAATACCTCTGTAACATCAAAGAATATCCACTTTACATTAGATAATAGTGACAGCCTTTTTTCCAAGCGCTATTCGTGGAAGATGCAGGGTGATGGCTGATGGACTGAAAATGGCGCTGGGGGGACAGGAGTGGAGAGAATTATGTTAGTACTTCCGCAGCGTAATAGAGTTGGTAATCTGTTTATTTATTTCTTCAGAGCTATACATTTCCCAAGAAAAAGTGCATATCTCAGGCATCCGCTTACGTTCGTGAAAATGAATTGGTTTCCTCGCGAGTTATGCAGGAAATTCGAAAACACGACTGAGCCTGGGCTAGCATCTGGAAGAGGAAGGCGTCCTATTTCCCTGGTAGCTGTTGACGAGCTTGGTGTTGCTGTGACTGACCACACAGCACGTACCACAGGTAGCGATAGTGCTCGTGCAGTGTCACGAGATTTGTCCATCCCATCGTCAACAGTGCGGAAGGTTTTACGGTCTATGTTACATTGGTACCCGTACTAGATCAAGAAGATGCAGCAAGTGAAACTACATGATCCGCAGCAACGTTCTGAATTTGCTCTTCAGCTTCTCGCCCCGATCGAAGTTGATGACATGTGTCCGGAAAATACTGGATGGAGTGACGTACGTTTCACACTGCAAGGTGCTGTGAATACATTGAGCTGCCAAATTTAGGGTACTGTTAAACCGCGCTTTGTGCTCTAAGAGCCACTGCACTCACCGTATGTGACTGTGTGATGATGTTTCTGAAGCACCTTTATTATCAGTCTGTCTCAGGGTTTCTGTCACGTGTTCTGTAACGTCTGCATGTTTCGAGACCTCCCTGTACGATGTGTGATTCTTGCATTGGAAGAGCCCAACTATGTGGAAACCACTGTTTTTGTGCAAAATGGGGGGCAACATCTCGTTGCTCGCTCAGTCAAACATTTGCTTAATACAGCCTTTCACGAACGTGTTATCTCGAAAGGATTTTCTCAAGCATGACCTGCAACATCAACTGATCTGAATCCAAGCGAATTTTGTCTCTGTAGATATCTAAAGGAACACGTTTACCTGGGACACCCGTTAACAAGGGGCACGTTCGGTCTCTAACTGATTTGAAGGCCAGTATACCGGAGCACGTTGCTCAGGTGCCACCAGAAACGCTGCGAGGGAATGTTCAGTACGTCGTTTTACGAATGCAGCGTGTCGTCGACGTCTCCGGTGATCATACTGAACAAAGTGTATATGCGGCGGTTAACAATAAAATCAATTCCATCCTCATTTGTTTGATATTTTCCTCCCACGTCCCATTCCTAATGCCGAATACATGGAAACATGTTTATACGTCTATCTTACATTCGCAGGGCCAGATTTTCACCTGGTGGGCGAAACTGAAACTAATTTTTTCCATCGTAATCGCTTCCACGTTAAAGCATTATAATATCTAAGAAGTTTCTCTGCCGTACGATAGTTACAACCGACACTGAACCTCTGTGAGTAGCTGTACTTTAATTACAACCACCCGGTATTTTCAGAGATCCTGTGTAGGTTAATTTCTCTACAAGCATTGTTGCAACAGTCCGATTGAATTACAGATGTTGCCTTACATAACGGAAGCAGAAAGATCGACGCAGATAACGGACAAAACTACCAACAATGGAATGTGGCTTTGACCGACGGGAGACGTTGCCTAGCATTAGTGTCAAGGACAGTCTCCTCGCTGTATATGAAGCGTAAGAGCTTGTAGGTATAATAGTGCGCACTACATGAAGACTGATGAGGAGGAAAACCAGTTGAAAGGTAAGAAAGTATCAGAGTTAATAATGGTTCTAGATAATCTATACTCACCACAGTTTTAGAACAGACGTACAAAACTTTATCCAAGCATCTGCGGTGAACTCTGTACTGAGTCTGTGATATTACTTCACCCTCGTGATTCAACTGGACTCAAGAATGCCAAGGATGTACAGAAAAGTGTCTTAACAACGACAGACATAGTATAGTGGTGTGAAGTTGTGAAATAGGAAATGACTTTTTGCGCGTTTTAGGCATTGGTTCAGATGCCTCTGAGCACTATGGGACTTAACATCTGAGGTCATCAGTCCCCTAGAACTTGGAACTACTTAAACCTAACTAACCTCAGTACATCACACATCCATGCCCGAAGCCGGATTCGAACCTGCGACCGTAGTGGTCGCGCGGTTCCAAACTGAAGCGCCTAGAACCGCTCGTTTTAGGCATTGCGGATATTGTCGACATAAATTTCCAAAGTAAATCTTTTACGACTACTATATTAGGTTCAATAAAGCATCAGATGAAGTTATTGAGACTGCACGAACTTTTTTCTTTCTTAGTCAACAGTCTTCTGAGTGGTTAGATGTAGCGCACCACGAACTCCTCTTCCGTGCCAATTTTCATCTCAGGGCAGCACTTACAAAATACGTCCTCAATTATTTGCTGGATGTATTCTAATCTCTGTCATCAACATACTGGACTCACATTCGGGAGGACGACGTTCAAACCCGCGTCCGGCCGTCCTGATTTAGGTTTTCCGTGATTTCCCCAAATCGGTTAAGGTAAATGCCGGGCTGGTTCCTTTGAAAGGACACGACCGATATCCTTCTGCATCCTTTCCCAATCAGAGCTTGTGATCCGTTTCTAATGACGTCGTCGTCGATGGGACGTTATACATTAATCTCCTCCTCCTCTCTGTCTTCCTGTACAGTTTTTACCCTCTACAGCACCCTCTAGTAGCATGGAAGTACTATCATCCTATCCCTTCTTATTGTCAGTGTTTTCCTTATATCCCTTTTCTGACCGATTCCGCAGAGAATCTCCTCATTCCTTACCTTATCAGTCCACCTAATTTTCAACATTTGTCTGTGGCACCACATCTCAAAAGCATCGACTCTCTGGTAATTTCCAAGAATGATTGCCTAACGAAGTTGGAGGTCTCCGGACGATACATATCGAACGTGCGATAGTAAATCGATTATGGAAGTCTCGTGGCACGCGTTACGAGTATGTTTCAAGTTGTCACTACAGCAACGGCAAACGAAAAGCGTTAGAGAAGTACTTGTAAATTCAAAACAGACGACTTACCTTACTCGTCGTCGGTGTTAGCGTCTTGTGACAGTCCACGTGATGTATAAGCTGCAGAGGCAATTTCTTTTTTTCCCGTACTCAGGGTAAACTCTGCCACCATCGCGCAGCAATATCGGCAGAGTGTCACTTGCGTCGACTTTCCCTTGCAAATGCTAGTTGTGGAAGTATAGGTACTGGAACAAATACAGTTCGTCCCTCTGTCCTGGACGCCCTTCTCTTTTTATGGTAGACTTGACAGACTTCCACAGTCGTTCTGTATTCGGGGTATGGACACTGGCGTCATCTGAAGAGACAAACTCCACAGAGTGGTTCACGAATTCGTGCTCGAACCCTTCAGCTTTGAGAGTCTGGTACGACTGATACCCGTTTGTGTGTGACCAGCTGAACCGGACGTGCTGTTTGCTTTCCTCCTACCAACATCCTCTCCAGCAAGATGCCCATGGTCCAGTGAACTCCGAAGTGATCCTTCTTTTGACGAGGAAGCGATTGGCCCCTGAGATGGTCGGTGAGGTGTCTCGTGAAATGGTTAGTGTGACCCCTCAAGGAGTACTGGATGACACTGCTATCTGGTGAGGTCTGCAAACTGTAATCGGTCTCCCAGATGAAGGAGTGCACCTTCAGTGGATGGTGAAGGCGTTCATCTATAGGGTCTCGGGATCGATTTACCGTTCTGGGACGTCTGGCGTTCCTGAGTGAAACGTTGTCGCTGGACTATATTGAATGAGTAATTGTGCGAATATGCGAACTCGACTGCTCTCAGCCCTCCAGCAGGGTTAGATTTGTGCCGCATTTTATGTTTCAATCGAAGGATCTAGCAGGAAGTACGAACTGCTCTGCAATAATAACTGAAATTGGGAATATCTATGATACTGAGAGGTATAGTAAGTGACAACACATGTTTTACACTCCTTTCTGTACGAAGAGGACGCATATTTTTACACCAAATTGTCAACATTCTTCTGGTTGTGCAAGACATGGCGGTCCTTTCCATCAAACGTACGTCGATTGGATTTGATTGCTAGAAGGTCTTCGTGTTAGGTGATCCTCTGGGTTATTATGTCCAAGGCGATGCCTTCACTGACTATGCGACGTATACGTACCAATTTCTGTCACTCACTACTGATGAAAGTTTTTCATCGTTTAGCATCACAGTGTATCTGTCCTAAGATCACTGTAGTGTCTGTCCTTAACACCGTATGAGTGGTGTCGTACCGTGTAGCTGCACAGGAATATCGTGCTGCCATAAGTGCACCTAGAAGTTCGGGATGTGGCAGTGTTATCTTTTTGACATGTGCAAGTCTGTTCTTGTTACAAGCTAAGTGCATCACTACGGTGTCTTATAAAACACTGCAGATATACAGAGCTGCTTCATACCCTTATTGCGAAGCGTGACATAATACGTGTATCTGAACATGGTGGTTTTAATAGTTGATACGAATGCAAGGCAATGAAGGTACAGGGGTCATCACATTATTCCATAATCAATGAAGGTAAAGTGATCATCAACGTATTCCATCCTCTTGTCGGATCGTTGGGTAGAAATTTATTCCATTCGTCTATTCCTCTACATCACGTTTTTTGGAATAATTATTTTGCCATAATTGACACAGGCCGGCCGGTGTGGCCGAGTGGTTCTAGACGCTTCAGTCTGGAACCGCGCGACCGCTACGGTCGCAAGTTCGAATCATGCCTCGGGCATGGATGTGTGTGATGTCCTTAGGTTAGTTAGGATTAAGTAGTGTTAAGTTCTAGGGGACTGATGACCTCTGATGTTAGGTCCCATAGTGCTCAGAGCCATTTGAACCATCTGAATTGACAAAGAAGAGAATAATACCATCGGGCCGCAAAATTTAGATACATTTTGCAATAGTTCTCTTTGGTGGTAGAGCCATCAGATAATGTTTCTGTGACATCATCCGGGTTACTGTAGAAGCTGTCCATTGCCGTGTTCCAGTAGACACCTAACCTGAGTAGCTGTAGTAATCTTTCGCAAATCGGTTCTGCACAAACGTTGTACGTAACTGAAATAATCTCCCATTTCTCTGATTAAAAATTCAATAATTTCATGAAGGCCGTTGGTTCATAAACACAGTGGTGACTTCATTGTCATCTGCGACAAACGCGAATTCGTCCGCGAAAGCCTTGTTGGCTAGTATCGGCAGGGTGACGGGAAGTGCATCCTCATGTCTAGAAGCGCATTCCTTCAGCGTTTCCGAAAGCAAGAATGGACTGCATATCAGGCCGAATGGATGTCTAGCAAAATAGCAAGTCATTCCTTCGTACATGGTATGGTAGATTCCTTGACTATCTCGAAAAACGTTGCGCTATAGACATCTTGTCAAATTCCTTTCGTCTTCGCCTAGACAAATTGCAGGAATGTTTGCGTAACACTAATGATAGCCATGGAATGTAATCGGAATCGTAACAGAACAGCAAGTATTTCTGGATGAAGATTTGGTACTGCCTCTAGCGTGGTGTTGAGATAGGGTGCGTTGGTCTCGTGAAAAGAGGTATCGAGAATGATCCTTCACTCTGTGTCACCAAATGTATCCTTCTAAAGGGCCTGATGCGGAAGGTAAAACATTGTTTCATTTGACTCGGCAGGAAGAGCGAGGTCTGCATGGCTCTTCGTAATGTGATACAAAAAAAGAAGGTGGTTGCTAAGAAGTCTTTTGTGTAAACTACGAAATCGACTTTCTTCATTCGGTCAGTTAGTACCATATAGAGTATTATCGAGTTAGTTAGGCACACGAAAGATTCTTCCACAATCACAAACATGCCTCGAACGAAGACAGAATCTGAATTGGTCTTTACTGTATCATGGTACGCAATATGTTAATTGTCTCTGAATCCCAAAGTGGTCTTAGCTGGACATTTGTAGGCATATGAGCCTGAAGTACAAACATAACAACAGTGAAATTCCATCAGACGGTATATCCAAACCTGCTGACTAGCCGTCCGAATATGCCGGGAAACAGAACAATGAATGTAGAAACGGAGATGGGTGGCCCTTTCGGTGGCAACCTTCCAGTAATGATCACTACAAATTAAAGTCTCGAAATGCATGTATTCTTGGGAATCTGACTGTGGATCAGCTAACAGCAGTGTCCGAACATTTGCCACACTCTTAATATCTTGTGGAACTCAAGGCTAACGGGTGAAGCAGTGGTCACTTCATACGCGCTGATTTGAGTAGTAAATTAGTCCACACTCCTCTAATTGCCAAATTGACAAGGCAGCGCCGTCGCAAGGAGCTTGTACGAGATTCGCACACGCAAACACTAAGCTGTCGCTGTAGGGGCAGGCAGTTTCAAACCTTCTGTTAATGACTTTGCTATGAAGGACGCTTGGCATCCCTTACCTAGTCCTTATTAAGTTCAGAAGTCCTTTTCCTCCTTCGATGCACACCTGAAATGTCTACAAGAATGTGCTGCTCGACGTAGTTGCGTCTGTTTCGCTGACAGAAGTGACGATGCTCTGTGCTGCTCTTATTTGTGTCGAAACTTCGACGTATGTTGACTTATGATTCGATTTTTACAGTTAGCAAAAAATTCCCTACCCTTCTACCCATAATTTGAAGTTCTATGTTCTCTATTTAGGCAAAGAAAACATCTGTTATTTCATCCCAGTTTCTGTTTTCGTTCAGTGATATCAGAAACTTTAATACATTCTTAGGCCCAATGGCCACGTTCTTCTCAAAACAAGCAAAATGGACCATTAGCGTTCTGCCCTTGGGTAATCTTTGTTTCTAAATAGCGTTAACACGGAGGGCTGCAGCATTGGGAATTTAAGTGAACGTCTTAAAATGGTTCAAATGGCTCTGAGCACTATGGGACTTAACTTCTGTGTGTCATCAGTCCCCGAGAACTTTGAACTACTTAAACCTAACTAACCTAAGGACACCACACACATCCATGCCCGAGGCAGGATTCGGACCTGCGACCGTAGCGGTCACGCGGTTCCAGACTGAAGCGCCTAGAACCGCACGAGCACACCGACCGGCTGTGAACGTCTTAATGCCGGAGCGGATCTTCTGCGAAGAAAGCGCTACGCTAATTTCCGTTACAAGGAATTCAATAAACTTTCGTATGTCTCCTGGAAGACCGGATTGACTGACATGAATAACCCAGTGCTGGGACATACCATGGGGAAACTTCAGAGAATTTTGCTGCTACTACACGACCACCAGCACTCACGTCTTCACTGAGCCGTAAAGCTTGATATGTGGCGGGCGCAATGGATAAATGTAGATGTAGTGGTTCTGGATACGGAAAGTGTATGAGCTATTAGTTTCCAAATAATACAGGTGAGCTTGTCTGATTCTATTTTTAGCGACATAGCGTGTTGTGAGAATTCTCTTCGTTTCTTCATGTGTGATCCAGTGATACAGTCAACTAAATACTTTGGCTCCTCTTCTAAGCAGCCACCCAAAGATATGTGTTTATGATATTGGATCTCGTGGAATCCAGATCAATCAATTGCTGTATCTGTTCCCATGGGCAGTATAATGCTAGGTACTCCAACAACTGAAGTGACGGTCGTAGCAGGACGGTATTGTGAACCATAAAATTCACGAATTTCTCTTCTGTTCCCCGCAACGAGCGTAATATAACGCGCTTGTCTTCATCTATCATTCGTCACATTTCAGCTCGTCAGCAGCGTAATCAGCGTCATGAAGAAGGTAGTACATTATGTTAACAAGGTGTGTTAGTGTAGAAAACAGTTTCTGTAATTAATCGTTAGGATATAAATAATCTATAGAGGGGACTGTTTCTTTTAAGTTGTGTGCTTGGTTTAAAATGTTTGAAATATTAGCTCTTGCTCTCGCCCGTACGCTTTTAAAGCGCTACAACTGATCACTGCTTTCAACGTTTGTGGTAGTACAAGTCATAAACAGTCTACAGTCGTAGTGTAAGATCAGACAGTCCGTTAAACCGCCAACTGAGCTCCTACAACAGCAGTATAGAGAGCAACGACAGACTCAGCTGGGATTAGAAATGGCACTATGAACATTATGGCGCGGTATTTCAGATGAACTTAGCTGTGTATGCCGGCGGTATTGCCGCGTGAAGTGCGTTCAAATAGCGCTGTGTCACAACAGCTATTGTGGAAATCCCCACCAGTTTCGGCACCAATTTTTATGTCGTGAATGACAGTAACAGGCAGTGATTTGTCCAGCTCTTTATTTACAAGTCAGAGAACAAAATTATCAAAAGTTATTAGAATAAGTCATATCTTAGGAACCAGTATTACCAACCAGAGATATGAAAGTGTTGACTACATCAATTCCCAACAACGTATGTCAGTTAAGAAAGTGCTCATCATTTATTAACAACAGCGCCCCGACTATTTGCTGGAGACATTTCATTTTGGTTCTAAGAAGAAAGCAGATTTGTAACGTCTCAAGTTCACCGTACCATTCTCTCTTGTGGATTCTTATTCTGTATTCTCCTTTACTGTGCCTTCACGAAAAACACCTGCACAGCTTATAGGTTATGGGGCCCACTTTTTGCAAATACAATTTTTTTTTTCTTTTTACCGAAACATGTTTCAGCACCTCTGTGCCATAATGAGTGCGATTTTTTTTATTCAACACTTTAAACAGTGAACATATTTCATATTGTCACTGATTTAACAAAGTCAGGTTTAAGAGAGTTTTTGTTCATTTTGCTTCTTACCGTGACGTCTATCTTGATATACCGTTCCACGGAACATTCTATGACTGTTGTTCTTTTTTCTAGCGTTTTGTTAAACGTCATCTCACGAAAATCCTAAAAAATTATGGATCTAGTGTAATTTTCAGTGGAGATTTTGCTCTCTCGGCGATATCAGTTTATACAGACTTGAATGGAAGAAAGGTAAAATAGAGTAACGCACTGTGTACCATTACTGCGTCAGCGGTATAGAGGGACGTACTGTAACGTCCCCTTAGAAAAAGTTTATGAATTACTGTGCTGGTAAACCCCTTACGTTATTGATTTTGAAACAGCTGAGCAAAACTGAACGTACTCAGACATTTCCCTTTTTCCTATTCTGATCAACACTAAACTGACACACAATATTTTTAGCGCAACGCAATCTGACTTTCAATAATCACTACAAGAGAATGGCCCTGATTAACATTAACCTATACGTTTCACAAATCACTTACCTCACAAAAATCTTCATTGCTCGAACTACTGCAATACAGCGAGCGCCACTACTGCCAGCTAAATAAAAAATTCTAACTACTGAAGGCACTAACTACTGATAGGTATAGTTAGCAAATGAAAGATTTTTATAGAGAACAAACAATGTATTTACCTTAATAGTGTTCAAAAGTCATAATATATATCAGTTCATGACATCCAGTCTTACAAATTTACTGTCTCTGTCCAGATCATCCGCTCTCAAAACTCAGCCATCTCACTCCCCACATCCACCACTGCTGGCGGCTCACCTCCAACTGCTCAACGCTACGTGCTGTTAACAGCCAACTGCCCACCACTACAATAGCGAATATTACAACAATGCCACCCACCCACAGACTGCACACAACACAGCCAGTGATTTTCATACAGAGCGCTACGTGGCGTTACCAATATAAAAACCTAAACAGCCTACTTACAGTACTGACAATTTTTCTGTCATGACATAATTGGGCTTCGCCGTAACAGATCATTAGTGAGTATTGTGTGTTTGGCACATTAGTATGGTCACGCTTCTTCTTAAAATTTTTAATGTACCAAATAGTCACTATCAATGTTAATTCAAATACCAAGTATCTCACAGCAGCCGGAGGAAACAGATAACTTACGGGAATCACAATGGAACCGATTGCCGATGGCGAAAGAAAAAGTTTCAAGCACAAGCTCATCAGAACTCATAAATATTATACTACGCTGTGTATTATGTACTAAACGCTCTAAATAATACAAATGTGTTATAATGGCGGTCTATGCTGAGAGTATGGACAAAGTGAAATTTAGTAGCACTATGCCTGGCAAACAGCAGCAGCAAATGCAATAACTTATATCTAAACATGACAAAGCTCAAGCAAAAAAAATATTACACTAAAGATGGTCATGTCTAATACCTATGTCACATCTTAACACTAGAGTGATGCATCACTATAACAGACTCTAGCAGACAAGTTACCAAGTCATCGACAAAAATTATGTATGCAATTCCTGTGAAGGGAAATGTCTTTTTGTGCTCCCTCGTTTTTTTTTGGAAGTAGATCATGAAATTATTATTTACTGGATCTGTAGGTATAAAATATCTATATTAGTAAATCTATTAAATTTTATTTTAACCAATGCTGCAGTGCAGGTAGAAACTAGATATTAAACAAAATGAGCAATCTCTCAACTAGAAAGACAATAGATGTAAAATGTTTCTCATCATTTCATTAGGCATTTTGGTAAATATCATAAATTAAGAGCTCCACAGTGCAATCACATATTTTCAAGCTTGTGCGTGTCGTATTTGCGATGCTTTCTACAGAGAAATGTCAATAACGAGGATAATGGCCTCTTTTTTTTCACCTAATGGCTTTCTTTTTTCAGACGACTATCTCTCAGCTGGGCGCCCAAAAAGCATTATGTCAAGGTTACTTACATTTCTTAACGAAATATTTACGACAGCAGTTTTCGCTACAGTGACAGCCTCATATAAAAATTTCACAGGTCGAGAATCTGCGTTACAAATGTGTAGAAACAAAATCCTGTAAATATAACAGTGTCCAAAAAATTTTTGCCGGCATTGTGATACATTCACGCATATAAGCACATTTCATAACTCTTAAAGTACGATTCTAGGTTTCCAACATCCTTTTTCACAAACCAGAGTCCCTAACCACTACTCATCATTCCTTACTTTATTACACATATACGTATTCGTAGACACTTCTTCAATATTTCATCATAATAAATACGTAGCATTATCAAATTCCACATGTAGCATCAGCTTATTGATCATAAACATACCTCAACAGCATAATGCACATCGTCATCGTAATAATAACATCATAAGACCTCAGTCAAATCTCAAAATCGTCGTAGCTTCCTCCAATAATTTCAAAACCTAAAGAAAATTCTCTGCTCATTTAAATAGTGTAATCTGCCTCAAACATGCTTTAAAATCATGATCCCATACCAAACACATCATTCAAAGCTCTTATAGTATCACAATGGTTCCGAAAAAATATGAAGAGTTCACAAAGTACAGACGAAATACAATTTCATAAGTGTGAAGTTATCCAACTGTGTAATTACGTAAACATCTGTCGTTGATGTCTCTCTCATTTAAATGATCAGATAGCTGCGTAATTTATGTGTTAGAGAAACATGGTACCGATGTGTAAAGTTGTATAAGCAAATACCGTATTAGCTAGGGCTCCTTGTGCTTGCCAAACACATGGTACACAAAGTAAGCGTGTACCCCTCTGAGGATTAATGTAATTATACCCTCAGGTGTTACAGATTACCGCAATGGAATGAAATGAATCACAGAAAACTTTCTTTGTAAATCAAAAATCTTTAAAAGTCAATGTTTGAAGTACAAAATTAATCACTCAAATACGTGTACTGTAGCGCTAAACTGTGCGACTTGTAAGATAATTCTGTCGAAGTGTCGTAGTTATCGTCCTCTGTAAGCAAAGTTCTGCAGATGTGAATGTACTTACCTCGTAATAAACAAAGTGAATTGCTCTGCGTATAGATATCGTAGTTGTTACGCTTATTGCCGTGATGAAGTAAGTACTGTACTGTAATGTATTGTTGTGCAACAGAAAAGGCTGTCTCATTGTAGCTATACCACAAAAGTTACTACTAAAACAAGTTTTCCTTTCCAGAAGAATTCAGAAAAACTGTGCAGATATAAAACAGATACAGCACAAAAGCAACAATGTAAATTGTGTCACTAATTAGTAGCATCATGATATAGTCGCGTAGTTGTCAAATAAACTAACCACTGTGTCATCTAGTGTCTCATAGAAGGCACTTTATATCCATAATGTATTTTCAAGTAAACCAAAATGTTGCAGTAAAATCTCATTAGCAGTACTGGTATATGTTCTAAGTATATAAGCCTTATAGTCGTTACGTAATCGTGCAACTAACAAGCAAGAATGTACACACACAATAACATTGTGTCGTCTGTTCACTATAACAATGCACTCGTAAATACTGTCTAAATATGTTCCCTAGGTTCTTGGTGTTGGTGGGCCATCAAAGATGCAGACCCACTGTAGTCCTTGTAGAGACGGCCAGCAGCCATCTGTTGCGACTGTGCAGGTGCACAATCACCATCGAAGAGTCTTGGTAACGTCACCTTAGAAAAAGTTTATGAATTACTGTGCTGGTAAACCCATTACGTTATTGGTTTTGAAACAGCTGAGCAAAACTGAACGTACTCAGACATTTCGCTTTTTACCTATTCTGATCAACACTAAACAGACACACAATATTTTTAGCGCAGCGCAGTCTGACTTTCAATAATCCCTACAAGAGAATGGCTGTGACTAACATTAACTTATACGTTTCACAAATCACTTACCTCACAAAAATCTTCATTGCTCGAACTACTGCAATACAGCGAGCGCCACTACTGCCGGCTAAATAAAAGATTCTAAATACTGAAGGCACTAACTACTGATAGGCACAGTTAGCAAATGAGAGATTTTTATAGAGAACAAACAATGTATTTACCTTAATAGTGTTCAAAATTCATAATATATATCAGTTCATGACTTCCAGTCTTACAAATATACTGTCTCTGTCCAGATCATCCGCTCTCAAAACTCCGCCATCTCACTCCCCACATCCACCACTGCTGGCGGCTCACCTCCAACTGCTCAACGCTACGCACTGTTAACAGCCAACTGCCCAACACTATAATAGCGAATATTACAATGCCACCCAGCCACAGACTGCACACAGCACAGCCAGTGATTTTCATACAGAGCGCTACGTGGCGTTACCAATATAAAAGCATAAACAGCCTACTTACAGTACTGAGAATTTTTCTGTCATGACATAATTGGGCTTCGCCGTAACAGATCATTAGTGAGTATTGTGTGTTTGGCACAGTAGTACGGTCACGCTTTTAATGTACCAAATAGTCACTATCAATGTTAAGAGCCATTGCGGGAACATAGCCTGTTAATTCAAATACCAAGTATCTCACAGCAGCCGGAGGAAACTGATAATTTACGGAAATCACAATGGAACCGATTGCCGATGGCGAAAGAAAAAGTTTCAAGCACAATCTCATCAGAACTCATAAATATTATACTACACTGTGTATTACGTACTAAACGCTCTAAATAATACAAATGTGTTATAATGGCGCTCTATGCTGAGAGTATGGACCGAATTTACAGTGCTGAACGCGGTTCGAGATTAACGTGAATGAATGAAAGATGGTGTGCACATAATTTAAGCCTTGTAACGAATATTTAATAATTTCATTTCACATAATCACGTAAACATTTACAAATTAAAACTTGCAGTGTCAACATCAGCGCAGGCACACGGTGACACCGTATTTCAGCAAACATAAAAACGCACTCTCATTATTATCTGCATCTGTCCAGTTACCAGTGCGTGTTAAAGCGCCGCTTCCTGGATGGGCAGGTGCGTCGGCATCTTATCAAATCCGCGCGCCGGATTAACGAGGAGGTACGGTGCTTCCGCCAGCCTGGATGTGGTTCTCAGGCGGTTTCCCACATTCCACTAGGTGAATACCGGGCTTTCGCCGACGTCCGCCTCAGTTACATGGTTTGGGAACTTCCATAAACCTTTCATATAAATAACATTTCATGCAGGCAGTTGGGCTACGCATACTCTGTCCTGGTGGAGAGAGTAACGCTGTGGCGACAGTAAGGTCATCCGGCCACCCCTTAACATTAGCATGCCACATCCATTAACAGCCGTGCCCATCCTGCGCCAATGTGGGACCAAGGCACAAGAAAGAGAAGAAAACTCTCATTATTAAGTGCTGCATCAGTTGTAGGAACAAAAATATTCCTGTCGTAGCCAGTAATACACTGTCGCTAGTTGTACATTCGAATAAAATAAGCAGTTATCCCAGATTGTATACATTAGTTACTCGTTTCGGAGTGACAGACCTTCTAATGCTGTTGGCTTTGAAACAGTTCTCAGAAATTGTGGTGTTCACCTGCAATGTCTCAAGTGTCATCTAACACAAAATTTTTGACGTTAGATTTGCACATACTTCATCTGATAAACGAACACGGAAGCAACCAAAAAAGAGAGATTCCATGCAGTTCCAAAACCTCTCGATTATGTATCTATTCCTCTACGTTGGACAAGCTGCCTGTACTGTATGAAAGGAGAACACAACGCTTGGAGAACAGACCTTAAATATTCCGCATATTTACTGACAGTCATAAACATTTGAAAGTAACATCCATCTATAAAACTGGAGATGAGGAGACCAGTTCCAATTACAGACCAGTTTCACTCCTTCCAGTTTCTTACAGAAGTATTTTGAGAAAGTGGTGTGTTTTATAGTACTGACTCTTAGAACTGATACACTGCTTTGAAATCTGGCTTTCTTTAAAGATTATCCACACAGAAAGCAAACCTAGCCATAAACACGAAAAAAAATATTTATAGCTTACGGCCTTCCAGAAGCTTTTCATTGTAGGGATCACAAAACATTCGACTTTCCATGCTAAAGTGTAGCTGCATTCTTGGCAGTCATCTGGCAAGGATGTTGTGTTACTTTTGTACAGGAAGCACAGGAATTGACAGATACTGTCGCAGGGATGAAACTCTCAGAATGCAGTAGTATTGTGTGTGGAATTCCACAAGGATAGGGACTGAAACTCATTCTATCATAACATACGAGAGTTATTGTTGATTAACCTGAAGTGATTGTTCAGAACCTGTAGGGGGTCGGTTGGTAGGGCATGTTCTGAGGCATCAAGGGATAACCAATTTAGTATTGGAGGGCAGCTTGGAGGGTAACAGTCGTAGAGGGAGACCAAGGGATGAGTACACTAAACAGATTCAGAAGGATGTAGGTTGCAGTAGGTGCTGGGAGATGAAGAAGCTTACACTGGATAGAGTAGCTTGGAGAGCTGCATCAAACCAGTGTCTGGACTGAAGACCACAACAACAAACGCTTGCTCAATATACAGATTGAATAACATCGATGATAGGCTACTACCCTGTCTCACTGCCTTCCACACCACTGCTTCCCTTTCATGCCCTTCGACTCATAACTGCCATGCGGTTTCTGTACAAGTTGTAAATAGCCTTTCGCTACCTGTATTTTAACCCTGTCACCTTCAGTTTTTGATGGTTCAAATGGCTCTGAGCACTATGCGACTTAACTGCTGTGGTCATCAGTCGCCTAGAACTTAGAACTAGTTAAACCTAACTAACCTAAGGACATCACAAACATCCATGCCCGAGGCAGGATTCGAACCTGCGACCGTAGCGGTCTTGCGGTTCCAGACTGCAGCGCCTTCAGTTTTTGAAAGAGGGTATTCCGGTCAACATTGTGAAAATCTTTCTCTAAGTCTACAAATGCTAGAAACGTAGGTTTGCCTTTTCTTAATCTATTTTCTAAGATAAGTCGTAGGGTCAGTATTGCCTCACGTGTTCCAACATAATCTACGGAATCCAAACTGATCTTCCCCGAGGTCGGCTTCTACCAGTTTTTCCATTCGTCAGTAAAGAATTCATGCTAGTATTTTGTAGCCGTGGCTTATTAAACTGATAGTTCGGTAATTGTCACATCTGTCAACACCTCCTATCTTTGGGACTGGAATTATTATACTCTTCTTGATATCTGAGGGTATTTCGCCTGTCTCATACATTTTGCTCACAAGATGGTAAAGTTTTGTCAGGGATGGCTCTCACAAGGCTATCAGTAGCTCTAATGGAATGTAGTCTACTCCTGGGGTCTTATTTCGGCTTAGGTCTTCCAGTGCTCTGTCAAACACTTCACGCAGTATCATATCTCCCATTTCATATTCATCTACATCCTCTTCAATTTCCATAATATCGTCCTCAAGTACATCACCCTTGTACAAACCGTCTATATACTCCTTCCACCTTTCTGCTTCTCTTATTTCCATTATTAAAAGAAAAGTAGTTTAACAAGAGGTTTATAAGTATTTGTTAGGAAAAAAACTGAATCGAGTATCGTAAAGCACCTGTAGTAGAAACAAGAAGACACATGAACTAAAAAATAACTGGATCTAAAAATACGCTTTACTTTGTCACTTAAGAGAAGATTATGATACGTACTTTCGAATATATGTAATTTCCAATAGCAAATTACCAATATTTTTATAAAACGGGTGTCATCTATTTTTCGGAAAGAAACTGACTCGAGTGTCATAGAAACAAAGAGTTCAGCTGCACTGCGCATCACAAAATACAACCGTGTTAAATAATTCAAAGCTAGTACCCGAAAATACATTTTAGCTATACAGCCCAAGTACCGACTGCGACATTCAGAAACAGCTACAACTCGTATTTGATAATACAGGGTGATTCAAAAAGAATACCACAACTTTAAAAATGTGTATTTAATGAAAGAAACATAATATAACCTTCTGTTATACATCATTACAAAGAGTATTTAAAGAGGTTTTTTTTCACTCAAAAACAAGTTCAGTGATGTTCAATATGGCCCCCTCCAGACACACGAGCAATATCAACCCGATACTCGAACTCGTTCCACACTCTCTGTAGCATATCAGGCGTAACAGTTTGGATAGCTGCTGATATTTCTCGTTTCAAATCATCAATGATGGCTGGGAGAGGTGGCCGAATCACCATATCCTTAACATACCCCCATAAGAAAAAATCGCAGCGGCTAGGATCAGGGCTTCTTGGAGGCCAGTGATGAAGTGCTCTGTCACGGGCTGCCTGGCGGCCGATCCATTGCCTCGGGTAGTTGACGTTCAGGTAGTTACGGACAGATAAGTGCCAATGTGGTGGCGCTCCATCCTGCTGAAATATGAATTGTTGTGCTTCTTGTTCGAGCTGCGGGAACAGCCAATTCTCTAACATCTCCAGATACTGTAGTCCAGTTACAGTAGCACCTTCGAAGAAAAAGGGACCAAAAACTTTATTAGCTGAAATGGCGAACAAATGTACAACTAAATGAAACTTTATAGCTCCCTTAATTCGCCGACAGATAGTGCTTAGCTCTGCCTTTTGTCGTTGCAGAGTTTTAAATTCCTAGAGTTGTGGTATTCTTTTTGAATCACCCTGTATATAGAGGTGTAGAATGTTAATAATTTTTGTTTTATTTAAAAAAAATGCTTTAAGAGTGTTCTCATTTCAGAACGGCCACGTACATTATGTGGCCTTTCAGGTCATGGAGAGTACGATTTCTGTCCGCGATACATTTTGCAGCCGTATTTGCATGGGGAATGTTAGATCTTTTTTTTTTCACCTTATTTACAACACCTATCCATTTTTCATTCAGTCATCTGAGGTTCCAAGCGAATTTACTCAGTACTGTACAACTTTTAAGATAATGGTTCAGGAATCAATAATTATATGCCATTTTTTTCCTCTCTCTGTCCTATCTACATCTACATCTACATCTACATCCATACTCCGCAAGCCACCTGACGGTGTGTGGCGGAGGGTACCCTGAGTACCTCTATCGGTTCTCCCTTCTATTCCAGTCTCGTATTGTTCGTGGAAAGAAGGATTGTCGGTATGCTTCTGTGTGAGCTCTAATCTCTCTGATTTTATCCTCATTGTCTCTTCGCGAGATATACGTAGGAGGGAGCAATATACTGCTTGACTCTTCGGTGAAGGTATGTTCTCGAAACTTTATCAAAAGCCCGTACAGAGCTACTGAGCGTCTCTCCTGCAGAGTGTTCCACTGGAGTTTATCTATCATCTGCGTAACGCTTTCGCAATTACTAAATGATCCTGTAACGAAGCGCGTTGCTCTCCGTTGGATCTTCTCTCTCTCTTCTATCAACCCTATCTGGTACGGATCCCACACTGCTGAGCAGTATTCAAGCAGTGGGCGAACAAGCGTACTGTAACCTACTTCCTTTGTTTTCAGATTGCATTTCCTTAGGATTCTTCCAATGAATCTCAGCCTGGCATCTGCTTTACCGACGATCAACTTCATATGATCATTCCATTTTAAATCACTCCCAGTGCGTACTCCCAGATAATTTATGGAATTAACTGCTTCCAGTTGCTGACCTGCTATTTTGTAGCTAAATGATAAGGGATCTTTCTTTCTATGTATTCGCAGCACATTACACTTGTCTACATTGAGATTCAATTGCCATTCCCTGCACCATGCGTCAATTCGCTGCAGATCCTCCTGCACTTCAGTACAATTTTCCATTGTTACAACCTCTCGATACATCACAGCATCATCTGCAAAAACCCTCAGTGAATTTCCGATGTCATCCACAAGGTTATTTATGTATATTGTGAGTAGCATCGGTCCTATGACACTCCCCTGCAGCACACCTGAAATCACTCTTACTTCGGAAGTCTTCTCTCCATTGAGAGTGACATGCAGCGTTCTGCTATCTAGGAACTCTTCAATCAAATCACACAATTGGTCTGATAGTCCATATGCTCTTACTTTGTTCATTAAACGACTGAGGGGAAATGTATCGAACGCCTTGCGGAAATCAAGAAACACGGCATCTTCCTGTGAACCCGTGTCTATGGCCCTCTGAGTCTCGTGGACGAATAGCGCGAGCTGGGTTTCACACGACCGTTTTTTCCGAAACCCATGCTGATTCCTACAGAGTAGATTTCTAGTCTCTAGAAAAGTCATTATACTCGAACATAATACGTGTTCCAAAATTCTACAACTGATCGACGTTAGAGATATAGGTCTATAGTTCTGCACATCTGTTCGACGTCCCTTCTTGAAAACGGGGATGGCCTGTGCCCTTTTCCAATCCTTTGGAACGCTACGCTCTTCTAGAGACTTACGGTACACCGCTGCAAGAAGAGGGGCAAGTTCCTTCGCGTATTCTGTGTAAAATCGAACTGGTATCCCATCAAGTCCAGCGGCCTTTCCTCTTTTGAGCGATTTTAGTTGTTTCTCTATCCCTCTGTCGTCTATTTCGATATCTACCATTTTGTCATCTGTGCGACAATCTAGAGAAGGAACTACAGTGCAGTCTTCCACTGTGAAACAGCTTTGGAAAAAGACATTTAGTATTTCGGCCTTTAGTCTGTCATCCTCTGTTTCAGTACCATTTTGGTCACAGAGTGTCTGGACATTTTGTTTTGATCCACCTACCGCTTTGACATAAGACCAAAATTTCTTAGGATTTTCTGCCAAGTCAGTACATAGAACTTTACTTTAGAATTCATTGAACGCCTCTCACATAGCCCTCCTCACAGTACATTTCGCTTCGCGTAATTTTTGTTTGTCTGCAAGGCTTTGGCTATGTTTATGTTTGCTGTGAAGTTCCCTTTGCTTCCGCAGCAGTTATCTAACTCGGTTGTTGTACCACGGTGGCTCTTTTCCATCTCTTACGATCTTGCTTGGCACATACTCACCTAACGCATATTGTACGATGGTTTTGAACTTTGTCCACTGATCCTCAATACTGTCTGTACTTGAGACAAAACATTTGTGTTGAGCCGTCAGGTACTCTGTAATCTGCTTTTTGCCACTTTTGCTAAACAGAAAAATCTCCCTACCTTTTTTAATATTTCTATTTACGGCTGAAATTATCGATGCAGTAACCGATTTATGATCGCTGATTCCCTGGTCTGCGTTAACTGTTTCAAATAGTTCGGGTCTGTTTGTTACCAGAAGGTCTAATCTGTTATCGCCACGAGTCGGTTCTCTGTTTAACTGCTCAAGGTAGTTTTCAGATAAAGCACTTAAATAATTTTCACTGGAATCTTTGTCCCTGCCACCCGTTATGAACGTTTGAGTCTCCCAGTCTATATCCGGCAAATTAAAATCTCCACCCAGAACTATAACATGGTGGGGAAATCTACTCGAAATATTTTCCAAATTATCCTTCAGGTGCTCAGCCACAACAGCTGCTGAGCCAGGGGGCCTATAGAGACATCTAATTACCATGTCTGAGCCTGCTTTAACCGTAACCATAACGAATCTCCGTCAATTTCCTTCCATACTATTGCACTTCTTATCGCTATAAACACCCCTCGCCCTTCACTGTCCAGCCTGTCTCTGCGGTATACATTCCAATCTGAGTTTAGGATTTCATTACTGTTTACGTATGGTTTCAGCCAACTTTCTGTCCCTAGTACTATATGGGCGTTGTGACCGTTTATTAATGAGAGCAGTTCTGGGACCTTTCTATAGACGCTCCTGCAGTTTACTATTAGCACATTAATATTGTTATCCCCTGTTGCATTTTGCCTACTCCTACCTTGCCGCATCTCGGGAGGCGTCTTGTCGGGCCTAGGGAGGGAATTCTCCAACCTAAAAAACTCACATGTGCACTCCACACGTACTCTGCTACCCTTGTAGTCGCTTCCGGCGTGTAGTGCACGCCTGACCTATTCAGGGGGACCCTAAATTTCTCCGCCCGATAGCGGAGGTCGAGAAATTTGCACCCCAGATATCCGCAGAATCGTCTGAGCCTCTGGTTTAAGCCTTCCACACGGCTCCAGACCAGAAGAAAGCGATCGGTTCTGGGAACGATACTACAAATAGTTAGCTCTGATTCCACCCCGCGAGCGAGGCTTTCCGCCTTCACCAATTCCGCCAGCCGCCTGTACGAACTGAGGATGACCTCTGAACCGAGACGGCAGGAGTCATTGGTGCCGACATGAACGACAATTTGCAGTCGGGTGCACCGATTGCTCTCTATCGCCGCCTGCAGGGCCTCCTCCACATCTCGGATGAGACCCCCGGCAAGCAGACAGAGTGAACACTGGTATTCTTCCCCGACCTTTCCGCTATTACCCTAAGGGCCTCCATCACCCACCTAACGTTGGAGCTCCCAATAACTAATAAACCCCTCCCCCCGTGTGCCTCCTCGGACCTTGCTGAAGGAGTGGCCACATGTCCACTCACAGGCAGAGCGGGTGATGCCACACGGCCAGCCTCCACATTGACCCTCAGCCTCGTGAGCCGCGAACGCCGCTGAACCAGCCACTCCCCTTGGGGAGAGGGTGGCCCAACCGCGCCCGGTACCCGCGACGATGTCTCGACAGCAGGGACAGTGGGTGAAGCATGTAACACCTGGGGTGTACCATGCGACGCACCAGACTCCCCACTGCCGCTACACTCCGAGACAGCAGCCTGAAAACGGCTGACCGCGGCCATCAACACGTTCAGCTGTTCGCGAACAGTGGCCAGCTCCTTCTGCGTCTGTAACAGCAGTCACACATCCTATCCATCCTAAGAAGTCAATTTACTGTAGAGAGATAATCAACTTTTAACTAGACTGGTAATTCACTAAAGGCGGGTGATAGTTGACTAAGCTGTGGTTGCTAGCCACTTCCTGTAGAAATCCATGAAAACAGCACTACCTGTCTCTGGACTGTATTGAAAACAAACACTAGCACTACTGGAACTAGGGTTGACTAAAGGGACTCTCTCTGACTGTATTCAAAACAAACACGAAATCTATGGAACACTATTACTATCACTCGACAATTAAAGCTTCCTAAAAGCAAAAACACACGGAAGAAGAAGTGACAAGTAAGAAAAATACAGTTAATACTTAAATTAAAGTAGCTCGCTGCACAGCAGACGTGAATCATGCGGCAGTTACGACGATCTGGTTAGAATGTGAAGGTATACAGTCCGTGGAGTTGTACTCGTACATGAAGTATGTTACATTGTTCATGAATATTGATTATTATATTACTTTTGAATATACACTAGATCTTACGAATTTATTGTCCACGTCCATGGTTTTCGTTTAACGAAGAAGGTGTTCCACACCCCCATATGTGTTCGCTGAATAATCGCATTCTAAAATGTTCAAATGTGTCTGAATTTCGAAGCTACCTAACTCCTGAGGTCATCGGTCCCTAGAGTTACACACCACTTATGCTAAGAACAACACACACACCCTAGCCCGAAGGTGGACTCGAACGTCTTGCGTTAGTGGCCGCGCAATCCGTCACATGGCGCCTCTAACAGCACGGAGACCACGTTCCCTGTGAGTTCAAAGTTGGTGTTAAGTTTCCTTAAGGAGTGATTGCAAATACACTGAAGATCCAAAGAAACTGGTACACTAACCTAGTATCGTGTAAGGCCCACGCGAGCACGCAGAAGTCTCGCAACACGACGAGATATGGACTCGACTAATGTCGGGAGGGAACTCACACCATGAATCCTGCAGTTCAGTCCATAAAACAGTAAGAGTTCGAGGGAGTGGAGATCTCTTCATAAACAGCACGTGGCGAGGCACCCCAGATATGCTCAATAATGTTAATGTCTCGGGAGTTTGATGGGCAGTGGAAGTTGAAAGGTGGCTACACTAAGTCACAGAGCCAGAGATTGCGCCAAAGAGTATTATTCAGCCACCTCCACCGGCAGTGCTTGCTGAGAAGTCGTAGTGGAGAGTGCTTGTCGAGAAGTCGTCGTGGAGAGTGCTTGTCGAGAAGTCGTCGTGGAGAGTGCATATTAAGAAGTGGGCAGTAGGAGTTCCGATGTAGCCGTGACTAGTTGTGAGCATGTTGTATGCAGTTGTTCTGATGGGCTAGACAGCCGATGCTGTTCGATTGCGGATGTTGTAATGATCAGAGTGTATGTTTCGTCAATATATATGAAGGTAATAAATTTTTTTTATTTTTATTTCAAATGTCTTAAACAATAATGCCTTTTGGTCACAGGTTCAGTCAACAAAGCATCTGGCTTGTGTTCATGTATCAGAGTGTAATTCTGGTTTCTATATGCAATTATAGTATTCCTGGTTTTTTTTAATTACTTCAGTGTAAATGGTGCTTAAAATACCTTGTCTTATTGAGGAAGAACCGTGCCAGATGTGTACGTTGAATCACACTTCTACACACAGAACAGTTACACTTGTGCTTAATTGTTTCGTAGATTTTGTAGTTGCTGGGGACTTAATTAATTAATTGTGTTAACGCAAATTTCCTTTCATTCTTGGTTGTTATTTTATGCAGTCAGATTACGTACTAATACTAGTCAGGGCCAACCGGTTACGAGACTTCGTAGCCGGACATTCAGCTACTAAAATTAAAATTATTTGCATTCTATATAATTAAGCCCCCATGCAAAGTGCTTAACTCAGAAGAGTGTTTCTGGAGAACTCTGTAGCAAATCTGGTCGTGTGGGGTGTCGAATTGTCCTGCTGGAACTGCTCAAGTCAATCGGAATGCACAATGGGCGTGAATGGATGCAGGTGATGACACAGGTTGCTTACATACGTATCACCTGTCAGAGTCGTACCTAGAAGTATCAGGGGTCACATATCACTGCAACTGCACACGCCCCGCACAATTACTGAGCCCCTCCAGCGTGAAGAGTCCGCTGCTAACATGGAGGTTCAGTGGATCATGAGGTTGTCTCCATAGCCGTATACGTCCACTCGCTCGATACAATTTTAAACGACACCGTTCCGATCAGACAGCATGTTTCCAGTCATCAACATTCCATGTCGGTGTTGACGTGCACAGGTGAGGCGTTAGGCTTGATGTCGTGCTGTAAAAGCCGATATCGATGACGTTTCGTTGAATGGTTCTCACGCTGACGCTTGTTGATGGCCCAGCATTGAAATCTGCAGCCATTTGCGGAATGGTAGCATTTCTGTCACGTTGAAAGATTCTCTTCAGTCATCGTTGGTCCCGTTCTTGCAGGATCTTTTTGCGACCGCAGCGATGTCGGAGATCTGATGTTTTAGTGGATTCCTCCTGCCCCCCCCCCCCCCCCCCATGAACCATAGCCCATGCCGTTGGTGGGGAGGCTTGCGTGCCTCAGCGATCAAGATAGCCAAACCGTAGGTGCAACCACAATGGAGGGTATCTGTTGAGAGGCCATACAAACGTGTGGTTCCTGGAGAGGGGCAGCAGCCTTTTCAGTAGGGGCAACAGTCTGGATGATTGATCTGGCCTTGCAACACTAACCAAAACGGCCTTGCTGTGCTGGTACTGCGAACGGCTGAAAGCAAGGGGAAGCTACGGCTGTAATTTTTCCAGAGGGCATGCAGCTTTACCGTATGGTTAAATGATGATGGCGTCCTCTTGGGCAAAATATTCCAGAGGTACAATAGTCCCCCATTCGGATCTCCGGGCGGGGACTACTCAAGAGGACGACGTTATCAGGAGAAAGAAAACTGGCGCTCTACGGATCGGAGCGTGGAATGTCAGATCCCTTAATCGGGCAGGTAGGTTAGAAAATTTAAAAAGGGAAATGGATAGGTTAAAGTTAGATATAGTGGGAATTAGCGAAGTTCGGTGGCAGGAGAAACAAGACTTTTGGTCAGTTGAATACAGGGTTATAAGTACAAAATCATATAGGGGTAATGCATTAGTAAGTTTAATAGTAAATAAAAAAATAGGAGTGCGGGTAAGCTACTACAAACAGCATAGTGAACGCATTATTGTGGCCAAGATAGACACGAAGCCCATGCCTACTACGGTAGTACTAGTTTGTATGCCAACTAGATCTGCAGATGATGAAGAAATTGATGAAATGTATAATGAGATAAAAGAAATTATTCAGGTACTGAAGGGAGACGAAATTTTAATAGTCATGGGTGACTGGAATTGGAGAGTAAGAAAAGGGAGAGAAGAAAACATAGTAGGTGAATATGGAAGAAATGAAAGAGGAAGCCGTCTGAATTTTGCACAGAGCATAACTTAATCATAGCTAACACTTGTTTCAAGAGTCATAAAAGAAGTTTGTATACATGGAAGAAACCTAGAGATACTGACACTTTTAAGATAGATTACATAATGGTAAGACAGAGATTTAGGAATCAGGTTTTAAATTGTAAGACATTTCCAGGGGCAGATGTGGACTCTGACCACAATCTATTGGTTATGAACTGTAGATTAAAACTGAAGAAACTGCAAAAGGGTGGTAATTTAAGGAGATGGGACCTGGATAAACTGACTAAACCAGAGATTTTACAGATTTTCTGGAGGAGCATAAGGGAACAATGGACAAGAATGGGGGAAAGAAATGCAGTAGAAGAATGGGTAGCTTTGAGGGATGAAGTAGTGAAGGCAGCAGAGGATCAAGTAGGATGGCTAGTAGAAATCCTTGGGTAACAGAAGAAATATTGAATTTAATTGATGAAAGGGGAAAATATAAAAATGCAGTAAATGAAGCATTCAAAAAGGAATACAAACGTCTCAAAATTGAGGTCGACAGGAAGTGCAAAATGGCTAAGCAGGGATGGCTCTACGTCGAGGCTTATCTCACTAGGGGTAAGATAGATACTGCCTACAGGAAAATTAAAGAGACCTTTGGAGAAAAGAGAACCACTTGTATGAATATCAAGAGCCCAGACGGAAACCCAATTCTAAGCAAAGAAGGGAAAGCAGAAAGATGGAATGAATATATAGAGGGTCTATACGAGGGCGATGTACTTGAGGGCAACGTTATGGAAATGGAAGAGGATGTAGATGAAGATGAAATGGGAGATATGATACTGCGTGAAGAGTTTGACAGAGCACTGAAAGACCTAAGTCTAAAAAAGGCCCCGGCAGTAGACAACATTCCATTAGAACTACTGACGGCCTTGGGAGAGCCAGTCCTGACAAAACTCTACCATCTGGGGAGCTAGATGTATGAGACAGGCGAAATTCCCATAGACTTCAAGAAGAATATAATAATTCCAACCCCAAAGAAAGCAGGTGTTGACAGATATGAAAATACCGAACTATCAGTTTAATAAGTCACAGCTGCAAAATACTAACGCGAATTCTTTACAGACGAATGGAAAAACTGGCGGAAGCCGACCTCGGGGAAGATCAGTTTGAATTCCGTAGAAATGTTGCAACACGTGGGGCAATACTGACCCTACGTCTTACCTTAGAAAAGAGATTAAGAAAAGGCAAACCTACGTCTCTAGCATTTGTAGACTTAGAGAAAGCTTTTGAAAATGTTGACTGGAATACTCTCTTTCAAATTCTGAAGGTGGCAGGGGTAAAGCACAGGGAACGAAAGGCTATTTACAATTTGTACAGAGACCAGATGGTAGTTATAAGAGTCGAGGGACATGAAAGAGAAGCAGTGGTTGGGAAGGGAGTGAGACAGGGGTGTAGCCTCCCCCCTATGTTATTCACTCTAAATATTGAGCAAGCAGTAAAGGAAACAAAAGAAAAATTCGGAGTAGGTATTAAAATCCATGGAGAAGAAATAAAAACTTTGAGGTTCGCCTATGAGGTGATCCCGGGTTCGAATCCCAGACCAATAGACATTTCCACTTGTCAGCGCTGATTACGCATGAAATAACCAAGTAGCTGAAATTAATAGTTCCTTCCCTTTTTTCCTTCCCTTTCGCCCCCTCCAGCTTTACTTTACATGAGACGGAATGGGTGTCTCCTAAGAGTCATAATTTCTCATACCTCCGAGTTGCTTACGTGAAATGAACGTTGCCGGCAGTAGAATCGTTCTTTAGTCAGCTTCATATGCTGGTTCTTTAAGTTTTCTCTGTAGTGACTTGCGAAAAGAACATCGACTTCTCTCCAAGGATTCCCATTCGAATTCAGCAATCCTGTCTGTAACACGTGCATACTGATCGAACCTACCGATAACAAATCTAGCAGTCCGCACGTTAATGGCTTCCATATCTCACTATAATAGGCCGGTCGGTGTGGCCGAGCGGTTCTAGGAGCTTCAGTCAGGAATCGCGCGACTGCTACGATCGAATCCTGCCTCAGTGTGGTGTCCTTAGGTTACTTAGGTTCAAGTAGTTCTACGTTCTAGGGGACTGATGACCTCAGATGTTAAGTCCCATAGTGCTCAGAGCTATTTGAACCATTTTCACTATAATCCGACCTGCTGTTAGTCCTACACACTCGAGCAGTACTCATGAATAAGTCGCAATAGAGTTCTATATGCGGCCTCCTTTATACATGAGCTACACTTCGAGCAGTACTCAAGAATAGGTCGCAATAGCGTTCTATATGCGGCCTCCTTTATACATGAGCTACACTTCCTCAAAATTCTCCCAGTAAATCGAGGTCAACCATTCGCCGTTCTTACTACCGTCCTGATTTGCTCGTTCCATTTCATATCGCTTTGCAGCGCTACGCGTAGATATTTAATGGAAGTGACTGTGTCAAGCAGCGCACTGTTTATGGTGTATTCGAACGTTACACGATTGTTTTTACCACTCATCTGTATTACATTTTTCTACATTTAGAGCACACCAACCAGAAATTCCTTCCATGTTGTTCTATATCCTCCTAGAGTCAGTTAACGACCACACCTTTCGATACACCACAACGTCTTCAGCAAAGACTGCAGGTCGTGGTCTAGTGGCTAGTGTTGCTGCCTCTGTATCACGGAGTCCCGGATTCGATTCTGGATCGGGTTGGGGATTTTCTCTGCCCGGGAAGTGTATGTATGTGTTGTCATCATTTCACCATCATCATCATCATTCGTGGCAATGGCTAGAGTGGACTGTGTAAAAGCTGGACTGTATCAAAACTGGGACTTTGTACGGGTGCTGATGAGTGCGCAGCTTAGCGCCCCACAAAGCGATCATCATCCTCGTCAGCAAACAGCCGGATATTGCTGCGCGTGTGAAGTCATCCACATGAGTACCCCAAGGAACCCGCTAAATTTCGGTTACAGGATGAAACACACAAATCTGATGGTATCAGATTTAACTAAATACTTAGGAATTAGGGTTACATAGAACTTAAACGGGAGTGATTATGTAGTTAATGTTGTGGGGAAAGCAAACCAAAGACTGCGATACATTGACAAGACACTTAGAGATTCCTCTGGTCTATTAAAGAGACTGCCCTCTTTGGAGTTCTGCTGTGCGTGTGGGTATTGCGTCGAATAGGACTGACGGAGAACACCGAAAAAGTTCAAAGAAGGGCAGCTCGTTTTTTACTATCGCAATGTAGGTCAGAGCGTGCCACGGATATGATAAGCGAATTGGGGTGGGAATCATTGAAGGAAAGGAGATTTACTTGCGACAGGATCCGCTCATGAAATTTCAGTCACCGTCTTTGTCCTCAGAGTTTGAAGATATTTTGTTGCTACCCACCTAGATAGAGAGGAATGATCATCATAATAAAATAAGGGAAATCAGATTTAAGCGTACATTACACCTGCGCGTTGTACCAGTGTGCAGTGGTAAAGAACTAGCTTGAAGATGGTTCGATGAAACCTCTGCCAGATTTTTAATTGTGAACTGAAGAGTAATCATGCAGATGTAGATCCTGTTGAAAATAATTTAACCACTTGCAATTCTCACCAAAATGTGACAATTTCTGTGCAGCTCTCTCTTGCAATTCGTCATGTAGATGACTGCATCGCAAAAAGTGTGAGATTACGAAAATATTGTCTGCCAGTAATCATCTTGTGGCGTTGCAGTTCTTCTTGTTATGACTCAAATGGTTGAAATGGCTCTGAGCGCTATGGGACTTAACATCTAAGGTCATCAGTCCCCTAGACTTAGAACTACTTAAACCTAACTAACCAGAGGACAGCACACACATCCATGCCCGAGGCAGGATGCGAACCTGCGACCGTAGCAGCAGCGAGGTTCCGAACTTAATCGCCAACAACCGCTCGGCCACAACGGCCGGCCTTCTTGTTTGTCTGGGCTTCCTACGAAATTGGAAGACATGTATATGACATAATTTGCTTAATAGATTAAACACAGATTCGCATAAAAGAACTTAATGACAACATAAACTAGATCCAACCACAAATACTGTTCGCCATTGAAACACAAACAGAAGGAAAACTTAATTTCTTATATCTTACTATACACAAAAGAAAGAACAAACACGAATTCACAATCTACAGAAAACCCACAGTCACTAGCACCACTATTCATAACCATTCCAATCACCCCATTACTCACAAAGAGGCCAGCTTCAGAGTTTTACTACACAGAATGAACAAAATACCAATTAACAAGCAGGACTACACACAAGAACGGAACACAATAAAACAGATTGCCGAGGAGAATGGATATGATGCAAGGAGAGTAGACAAAATAAACCACAAAATACAAAAACAAACAACACAAAACCATGAAACACACACACAAACAAACACATACAACACTCAACAAATCAGCAGACAGTAAGCAGCAAATGGCACATAATGACTTACAACAACAAAGTCACACACAGGGTGGGTAATACACTAAAGAAACAAGGACTCAACATAGCATACAGAACCAACAACGCAATACAAAGCAGGCTTGGACGAAATTCCACCAACACTGACAAATACAGCCAGTCCGGTATATACCAACTCACTTGCAACAGCTTTCAATCTGTATGTGTGGGCCAAACATGCAGGAGTTTCAGAACCAGGTACACAGAACACCTCAGAGCACAGAAAAGCAATGGCTCACATTCAATATTTGCAGACAACCTGAGAGCACACAATCACCACCCAACAAACATTGAAACTGACTTACACATCCTTAAAACTAGTAGCAGCTTATACCAAAAATTAACTATAGAAGAAAACTATGACATCCAAAAATCAATAGCCCAAGGAAAGAAAGTACTCAATGAATACACATCACTGTGCAATAAAACCCCCTTCCCCACAATAGTAGAACTGTACAAATAACACCCATCCAAAACTACTCATGAGAAGAAAAAAATCTTTCTTCCTCTCTCTCTCTCTCTCTCTCTCTCTCTCTATCTATCTCTCTGTCCCAGTCCTAAACACACACACACACACACACACGCGACCGCGCGCGCGCGCGCGCGTGCATTCACACTCAAACAAACCAAACACCACATGTGCCAAATACACTTCAAACTCGCGCGCCTCACCTGGCCAAACGTACTACGAAACAAATGAATACTACACAGCCACAACAACACGTAATGGCAGCGAAAACTGAGTCTATGTTTTGAAAATTCGGAGATAGTGCAGTGTCAAGCGAACATAGGTCACAAAATCGGTTTATTCACTTCGCCAACAACATATGAGAAAGAACCACAATATCAAAACCGTAAGTTACACACGAAAGACGTGATATATACTCATTTCCGTTTCAAAATGGTTCAAATGGATCTAAGCACTGTAGGACTTAACATCTGAGGTCATCAGTCCCCTAGACTTAGAACTACTTAAACCTAACTAACCTAAGGACATCACACACATCCATGCCCGACGCAGGATTCGAACCTGCGGCCGTAGCAGCAGCGTGGTTCCGGACTTAAGCGCCTAGAACCGCTCGGCCACCGCGGCTGGCCATTTCCGTTTGTAAATGTATAATAAACAGAAAAATAAAAATTACATTTTGCTGTTTGCAGATGAGAAGTTTCAGATTGTGTAGCAGAATAGCTACCAAAATAAATGTCGAACATAATCACGTATGGTATGTAAACTAATGCATACATCCACTCTTTTTGCCAGTTAGCTATAATCAGAACTTTGACACAATGTTATAAACAACACATAATGCATCAGGTCGTTAGTAAATATCTCAACTGAGAGCTATGAACAAATGTTGTATAATATCGTACAACAATTCTTCATTCACAATTTTAAATATTATGCACCAGAAGGTCCGCTAATGTTAATATGTAACAACCATTTTACAGTTAGAAAATAAAAAATAGCCTACCGGAGGTAGCACATAATGTGCTGAAACAATTCTTGGTGAAACAAAACTGAAAAAAGGTTGCCTTTCTCCATTGTCTGCCAACTCATTAATAAACAATACGAACAGCGACAGTCCCAACGCAGCTCTCTTGAGACACAACGGTAGTTACTTCTATGCCTGTGGCTGAGTCTCCATCAAAGATGCGGCGTGCTGGAAATAGAAATCGAACTACAGTACGCGGACGGGAAGGAACTCGCATCTGGCGGAGATCGGGGAGCAGGAGACGTCGGACCTGTCGGAGACGCGACATCTCGGCCCGATCTGTCCAAGACGCGGCCGCACGATAGCAGACGCCGCGCGCCGCGTGCCGTGCTGCGCGCCCTCATCGGAAATCGATGTCTGCGGGATTACCGCCGGCAGCCGGCGGCCTGCGGCAGAAGGTGGCCCACGCGGCACGAGCACCGGCACCGGGTCGGCTCACCGCCAATCAGCGGACGTCCCGCCCGCGCCAATCAGCGCCACCGACAGCTGCGTCCACCGGCGATCCGGGGAACGGATTACGGCCGGCCGCCTGCTAATTCGCGGACACACGCTCCAAGGACACCGAAGCGATCGCTAGACACACTCGATTACTGCTGTCATTCGTCAGTAGTGTGAAGAAACAAAGTTTCCCAAATTTTTGGAGCAATTCTTGTGGTTTTATTGCCTTGTTTATGTACAACTAAGATCGCGACCACTCACTCCATAACAGGGACGACCAGAGTAAATTGCGCCGACAGAAACATACAGGGTGTTTCAAAAATGACCGGTATATTTGAAACGGCAATAAAAACTAAACGAGCAGCGATAGAAATACACCGTTTGTTGCAATATGCTTGGGACAACAGTACATTTTCAGGCGGACAACCTTTCGAAATTACAGTAGTTACAATTTTCAACAACAGATGGCGCTGCAAGTGATGTGAAAGATATAGAAGACAACGCAGTCTGTGGGTGCGCCATTCTGTACGTCGTCTTTCTGCTGTAAGCGTGTGCTGTTCACAACGTGCAAGTGTGCTGTAGACAACATGATTTATTCCTTAGAACAGAGGATTTTTCTGGTGTTGGAATTCCACCGCCAAAACACAGTGTTGTTACAACAAGACGAAGTTTACAACGGAGGTTTAATGTAACCAAAGGACCGAAAAGCGATACAATAAAGGATCTGTTTGAAAAATTTCAACGGACTGGGAACGTGACGGATGAACGTGCTGGAAAGGTAGGGGGACCGCGTACGGCAACCACAGAGGGCAACGCGCAGCTAGTGCAGCAGGTGATCCAACAGCGGCCTCGGGTTTCCGTTCGCCGTGTTGCAGCTGCGGTCCAAATGACGCCAACGTCCACGTATCGTCTCATGCGCCAGAGTTTACACCTCTATCCATACAAAATTCAAACGCGGCAACCCCTCAGCGCCGCTATCATTGCTGCACGAGAGACATTCGCTAACGATATAGTGCACAGGATTGATGACGGCGATATGCATGTGGGCAGCATTTGGTTTACTGACGAAGCTTATTTTTACCTGGACGGCTTCGTCAATAAACAGAACTGGCGCATATGGGGAACCGAAAAGCCCATGTTGCAGTCCCATCGTCCCTGCATCCTCAAAAAGTACTGGTCTGGGCCGCCATTTCTTCCAAAGGAGTCATTGGCCCATTTTTCAGATCCGAAGCGATTACTGCATCACGCTATCTGGACATTCTTCGTGAATTTGTGGCGGTACAAACTGCCTTAGACGACACTGCGAACACCTCGTGGTTTATGCAAGATGGTGCCCGGCCACATCGCACGGCCGACGTCTTTAATTTCCTGAATGAATATTTCGATGATCGTGTGATTGCTTTGGGCCATCCGAAACATACAGGAGGCGGCGTGGATTGGCCTCCGTATTCGACAGACATGAACCCCTGTGACTTCTTTCTGTGGGGACACTTGAAAGACCAGGTGTACCGCCAGAATCCAGAAACAATTGAACAGCTGAAGCAGTACATCTCATCTGCATGTGAAGCCATTCCGCCAGACACGTTGTCAAAGGTTTCGGGTAATTTCATTCAGAGACTACGCCATATTATTGCTACGCATGGTGGATATGTGGAAAATATCGTACTATAGAGTTTCCCAGACCGCAGCGCCATCTGTTGTTGAAAATTGTAACTACTGTAATTTCGAAAGTTTGTCTGCCTGAAAATGTACTGTTGTCCCAAGCATATTGCAACAAACTGTGTATTTCTATCGCTGCTCGTTTAGTTTTTATTGCCGTTTCAAATATACCGGTCATTTTTGAAACACCCTGTACAAACCAACAGTTCCAGTCAAGCAGCTAGTAGTATCCCTTTGCTCCTGTGTTATACAGAATCTTATGAAAGGAAAGTTAATCGCTGGTAGATTAAAATGGAATTCTGGGAAATTAATTAAAAACTGAGGGAATCAATCGAGCGCGTATTCCGAATTAGGCTGGTCAGTGTGCTGTCTCCCAACATGCTATATCCCCGCTGTTGTGGTGCAGCGTCTTGCATTAATGGGAAGAAAAGTGCCTGGAAGTGAGTCACAAAGCTTGTCGTTGGTAAGAACAACTACTCACCCGCGACAGAAATACTCCATTCTTTGACCCTGCAAGAGAGGGTTCATCGCCGCGTGAAGTGGCCGCACGGTTAGAGCCGCCATGCCACGAATTGCAAGGTCCCTCCCTCCGGAGGTTCGAGTCCTCCCTCAGGCATAGGTGTGTGTGTGTGTGTGTGTTGTCCTTAACGTAAGTTAGTTTAATTAGTGTGTAAATCTAGGGACCGATGGCCTCAATAGTTTGGTCTCTTAGGAATCCATACACATTTGGATTTTTCAGATGGTTAGTCTTATTTTATAGCAACAAACCTCCATTCCGCCAGCGAGGCGAGATGAAGTACAGTCATTTTCAGAAAAAAAGAACGCTTTGAACGACTTCAGATAGGTTGTTCGTATTCACAGGACATGTGAATTAGGTCGCGCGGGATTGGTCGAGTGGTCTGAGGCGCTACAGTGTGCGGCTGGTCCCGGAGGAGGTTCGAGTCCTCCCTCGGGCATGGGTGTGTGTGTTTGTCCTTAGGATAATTTAGGTTAAGTAGCGTGTAAGCTTAGGGACTGATGACCTTAGCAGTTGAGTCCCATAAGATTTCACATACGTATGTGCACTAGCATGTACGGCAAAAATGATGAGCATTTCAGTCACCTCGGTTCAGCATGTATTCTGTTGATTAGTAGTCACAGGGTCCGCCATGAGTCCTGATAACTTGGCCCACGTGTGATGGCATCGACGTGTATAAGACGAGAATGACGTCCTGTGGTAGACTCATCCATGCTGCATTCACCTGGTTCCGAAGTTCGTCTGCGATGGTTGGCACTGGGTCACATTCCCGATTGGTGACAAGTATGGTGGTCTGGTGGGCCAGGGCAAAAGGCTGACTCCCTGTGACACCAAGAAGGCACGTCTTCATGCAGCTACATGTTGTTGTTGTTGTTGTGGTCTTCAGTACTGAGACTGGTTTGATGCAGCTCTCCATGCTACTCTATCCTGTGCAAGCTTCTTCATCTCCCAGTACCTACTGCAACCTACATCCTTCTGAATCTGCTTAGTGTATTCATCTCTCGGTCTCCCTCTACGATTTTTACCCTCCACGCTGCCCTCCAATGCTAAATTTGTGATCCCTTGAGGCCTCAAAACATGTCCTACCAACCGATCCCTTCTCCTAGTCAAGTTGTGCCACAAACTTCTCTTCTCCACAATCCTATTCAATACCTCCTCATTAGTTACGTGATCCACCCACCTTATCTTCAGCATTCTTCTGTAGCACCACATTTCGAAAGCTTCTATTCTCTTCTTGTCCAAACTGGTTATCGTCCATGTTTCACTTCCATACATGGCTACACTCCACACAAGTACTTTCAGAAACGACTTCCTGACACTTAAATCTATACTCGATGTTAACAAATTTCTCTTCTTCAGAAACGATTTCCTTGCCATTGCCGGTCTACATTTTATATCCTCTCTACTTCGACCATCATCAGTTATTTTACTCCCTAAATAGCAAAACTCCTTTACTACTTTAAGTGTCTCATTTCCTAATCTAATCCCCTCAGCATCACCCGATTTAATTTGACTTCATTCCATTATCCTCGTTTTGCTTTTGTTGATGTTCATCTTATATCCTCCTTTCAAGACACTGTCCATTCCGTTCAACTGCTCTTCCAAGTCCTTTGCTGTCTCTGACAGAATTACAATGTCATCGGTGATCCTCAAAATTTTTACTTCTTCTCCATGAATTTTAATACCTACTCCGAATTTTTCTTTTGTTTCCTTTACTGCTTGCTCAATATACAGATTGAATAACATCGGGGAGAGGCTACAACCCTGTCTCACTCCTTTCCCAACCACTGCTTCCCTTTCATCCCCCTCGACTCTTATAACTGCCATCTGGTTTCTGTACAAATTGTAAATAGCCTTTCGCTCCCTGTATTTTACCCCTGCCACCTTCAGAATTTGAAAGAGAGTATTCCAGTTAACGTTGTCAAAAGGTTTCTCTAAGTCTACAAATGCTAGAAACGTAGGTTTGCCTTTTCTTAATCTTTCTTCTAAGATAAGTCGTAAGGTTAGTATTGCCTCACTTGATCCAACATTTCTATGGAATCCAAACTGATCTTCCCTGAGGTCCGCTTCTACCAGTTTTTCCATTCGTCTGTAAAGAATTCGCGTTAGTATTTTGCAGCTGTGACTTATTAAACTGATAGTTCGGTAATTTTCACATCTGTCAACACCTGCTTTCTTTGGGATTGGAATTATTATATTCTTCTTGAAGTCTGTGGGTATTCCGCCTGTCTCATACGGGCGTGCATTATCTTGCTGAAACGTGACGTCTGGGGTGTTGTGCAGAAAGAGTATCGCTACGGGTCGCAGGACACAATTTACGTAGGCCACACTGGTCACGGTCCCTGGACATGCATTAACTGTGGATTTGGGTTGTATCCGGTAGCACCCCACACCATAATGCCTTGAGTTGGCGCTGTATGTATTGTGCTAATGTAGTCCTGTGATGCCGCTCCGTCTGTCCGTGGCGAACCAAAATGCGGCCATCATTTTCAAACAAACAGAACCTATATCCGTCTGAAAACAGTATCTGATGCCATTCCTGTCGCACGTGACGTCGTTCCATTCACCACTGCCGTCTGGCATGTTTCTGAACATTTGTAAAAGGTAGGCGGAGTAGTGGGCGACGTCCACGTAACCCATACCGTAACAAACGGCGACGGACTGTCACCGGTGATAGTGTACGGTGTGTTCTACTCTAAAATGTTGCCCCAGAGACAAGGAAGACGCAGACATTTCCTGCAATGCCATTCGGGTAAGTGTCGGTCTTCTCGGAGAGTGACTCGTGCGTTACTGCCTGATCCATCTCGTTGTGTTCTACGGCCTTCCACGAACCAATCTGCACAGACCCGTGGCACTGCCGAAACACTTGGTATCACTCGAACAGCAGTTTCCCAGACAGATGCGCCACATTCGCCTACACCAATAATGCACCCTCTTGCAGAGTCACTGATTTGACCGTACGGTTTGCGCATACGTCTGCGAAGCGTCCTCCTCGTCTGCTCAAGTCACGCTGGTCCGTTACCTTCGGTTTATAGTGACAACGAGACCCGCAGGCACATATTACCGCGGTAGCTATGTTGACCTTGAACACGTGGGCCGACATGTTTCAATTGTTACTCATTTCTGCAGAACATAGTAGGGTACATCTCCTGCTAATATGAACCCCTATTTCTAGCGGTTCAATCATTTTTATTTATTTATTTTTTAACATGAGTGTACTTCTAACTCCCCTTCAGTCCGGTGATGCGCACTTTTGTGCTAAGGTAATAAGTATTCTAACAATTCTTCGTTTTGGGGTGAACAGATTTTAAATTAATGTATTTTGTGTTCAGACAGGAGGGCAGAGATTAGTTTATCAACCAATCTGTCCTCCATTTTAACGAACGATGAGACGAATGTGACACTACTTTTAAGATATTGTGCAGTGTTTGACTTTCTCCCTAAACCTTTAGACACCAGGGTTTTAAAATGTTACCAGGATGCTAACGCCTCCTCATTACTTTTTAAGTGGTCAGTCTACCATACTTTTCTGAATAATTCCTTAGCCTTTATTCTGTACTTAAAATAGGATTTCAATAGTATATTTAACACTGGAAAACTTGAAAATTTTACGTCCTTCCTGACTGAGCTGACTCGGGGAAAATTTGAACAACAACTGGGCGGGAAGTACGCATTTAAAAAAAAAGCATTTTATGCATTTTAATTGTTATAAACATTTTTGTCTTGGATTATCTTAGCAAGAGCCCTAACACTGCTGTTACTGAGAGCCCTAAATAATTCACGCTGGACATCCTGCAAGTTATCCATTATTAAACGCGTACTGCAATACAGAGAATCAGAAAACGATTACAGGAGCAGAACATTGTGCGCTTTTACGTAATGATCAAGTGTAACGAGAGTAGCTTGCCGAAAACGAATTACTCTTCTTGCAACAGCAATAACAGACAGCATTCCAGGCAGGCCCAAACAGCAACAACAGCAGCTGTCCCCAAAAAACTCAGTCAACTGCATCTACAGCAGCAATACCAGCAACTAAAGGATGGATCTACACCATTACCAACAATTAAACAACAATGACTCCTCACACAAATATAGCAACAGTAATAAGACAGTGCGCCAGTGCTTATAACTAATCCAAACACGGAACATACTCTTATGAATATTTTCCAACTGGTTCAAATGGCTCTGAGCACTATGGGACTTAACATCGGAGGTCATCAGTCCCCTAGAACTTAGAGCTACTTAAACCTAACTAACCTAAGGACATCACACACATCCATGTCCGAGGCAGGATTCTAACCTGCGACCGTAGCAGCAGCGCGGTCCCAGACTGAAGCTCCAACCGCTCGGCCACAGTGGCCAGTTACAGTAATTTCTTACGGCTTGCATGCATTAGTAAAAAAGGCAACAATCACGCTCATTGTGAAAAATTAGTTCAGTTGGAAATTTACATTTTACAGGTACAAAAATGGATTCACTGAGATGCAAGTTAGTAAGCAACTCAGAAACATGTACTGATTTTCTGAGAAGTTGAGAAGTATAAAATAACGCAGCACTCAATAATATGTTCCACAGGGACATGCACACATCAAAAAAAAGTTTTGTGTCATCCCGATTCCCATAAATCCTGAAGATAGAAGTTGACTGTTGATATTTTATCACATACACAGTCCCCTTGACTGTTCAGAAATGTCACTAAACCCTACCAAAGATGTAAACAACCATGTATGAGCAGCAACTATTAGACGGAGTGGGTCAGACAGCCGATCAGTTCCAGTCATTCCACCAGAAAGGAAGTACACGGCTCGTGCTGTCTGTAGTTTAGCTATTCCTAGACGGTTAATACCGCGACTCGATCGCGTCCGCATTGATACTTTGTGCCAGGAAGGGCTCTCAACAAGGGAAACATTCTGGTGTCTCGAAGTGAACCACAGTAACGCCACCATGTTGAACAATAATTTCCGTGCAGCCACAGGACGTAGTTTTAAGACTCAAGCAGTGCGCAATAGGCTCCATGATGCGCAACTTCTCACCCGACGTCCATGGTGAGGTCCACCTTTGCGACCACGACACCATGCAGCGTGGTACAGATGGGCCCAACAACATGCCGAATGGACCGCTCAGGATTGGTATCACGTCCTATTCATTGATGTTGCTTATGCCTACAACCAGACAATAGCCGGAGACGTGTTTAGAGGCAATCAGGTCAGGCTGAACGCCTTAGACACATTGTCCAGCGAGTGTAGCCTAGTGAAAGTCCCCTGATGTTTTGGGGTGGTACTATGTGGGCCGACTTACGCCGCTGGTGGTCATGGAAGACAGCGTAACGGCTGTACGATGAGTGAGTAACGTCCTCCAAGTGACAGTGCAACCATATTGGCAGCATATTGGCGAGCCATTTGTCTTCATGGATAACAATTCGCACCCATATCGTGCACATCTTGCGAATGACTTCCTTCAGGATAACGACATCGCTCGTCAAGAGCGGCCAGCATGTTGTCCAGACATGAACCGTATCAAATATGCCTGGTATAGACTGAAAAGGGCTATTTACGGACGACGTGTCCTATCAACCACTCTGAGGGATCTACGCGGAACCGCCGTTGAGGAGTGGGGCAATCTGAACCAACAGTGCCTTGATGAACTTGTGGATAGTATGCCACGACGAATACAGGTGAGCATCAGTGCAAGAGGACGTGCTACTGGGTATTAGAGGTACTGGTGTGTACAGCAATCTGGACCACCACCTCTGAAGGTCTTGCTGCATGGTGGTACAACAGGCAATGTGTGGTTTCCACAAGCATTAGGAAGGGCGGAAATGCTGTTTACGTTGATCTCTATTCCAATTTTCTGTACTGGTACCGGAACTCTCGTAACCGAAGTGATGCAAAACTTTTTTGATATGTGTATCTGCATGGACGATGTGGAAACCTTTTTACATAGGCAAGCTTTTAAAAATGCATCCATGAAATTCTCTGTCCTTAGCCAAGTTCCAAATAAAAACGTGAACTGGTACGAAAAATTTATGTTAGGTCCTTGGTATCCACATGCATCAGGTTTTATTCTGCTGGCAGGATAAATTTAACTAGGTCTTTGCATGTTTAAATGACACATATACAACATAAGGAGCCTTTAGAATCACCAGTCACAGGAGAGTCGTTCTCGGACTCAAGAAAGACGATGATGTATGTAATCTCGATTGCAGCACACCGACTGTGTAACAGTAGCACTGAAACCATAGTAAAAAGGTCTTAAATCATCACCCATAACTACAAGGACAATTCTGGTAGGTATTAAAGGATAAAATTCAGACCAATAAAATTCGGTCAATCGTTAATGGAAATGGTAGCCCTCGATACTTCCTGTCCAAGAAATTACTGTTTGTTTTTAAAAGACATTACGCATATAGCAGCGTCATTCCCTGTGAAACACATTTTAGCTCTTTAAAAATGCCACCTTCCATCCTGGCCATATTCTCGCATTGCTTGATGTTACAAACCTTTACACCAACATTCAAATAGACTAAACGATCCATATCATTGAATACAAAATCACTAAGCGCAAAAATTCAATCCAGACGATTTTAAAGAACGTTTATCAGTTTTGATCATCATTCGCAAGTGCCATTACGTCAGTGGCAGTTTTCAGCTGTGTCAACAAGATGAAGGCCTTGGAATTATTTTACTAAAAGGAAATGTGATTGACATCATATCACTTAGTGAGTCCCAGAATTGCCGCCACCCTAAAATTTGATTTACATATGAAACAGAAAATCAAAATAATGAGCTTAGCTTGTTGGATGTGAAACTGCGTTTATTAGGCAGTAATATTAACTCTAACATTTAGCCACACAGAACCCGCCACAATGAGTAACGTCGTTCATGCCACTTCTTGTCTTCCCATAAAGCACAAATTGGCGTTCTTTAATGCAGTGATCGACTCTATGTAGCAGGTCTTCCTAGCCCCTTCTGTTGTTGGGACTTAACTTCATAACGTGAACCATATAGCTGTAAAAAACGCATATCAAGCAAGCGCTGGAGAAAATAACTATAAAAATAAAACCAGTTAGAGTATAAATTCTTGTACTCTCCATAACAATGGCCGTATTTTCAAGAATTTCATTACAATATCATGCATAGGTGACATTACATATAGTAAAGCTAATTAAAAAAAATATAACACCACTATGTCCTTTACTATCAATAATCTCACCAGGCAGCCTTTTATACATAATAAGCAGCCTGTAACTGGCAAATTTCTCAGAATTGTTCTATGTGAAATTCATTGTATTGTATGAACGATATTTATATAATACCATCATGAAGGACATTTAAGGTAACTTCCAAGTGAACGAATGGAAAAACAACAAGAATTTTCATAAAGTTCATGAGCGTCTAATTGTACACTCCTGGAAATTGAAATAAGAACACCGTGAATTCATTGTCCCAGGAAGGGGAAACTTTATTGACACATTCCTGGGGTCAGATACATCACATGATCACACTGACAGAACCACAGGCACATAGACACAGGCAACAGAGCATGCACAATGTCGGCACTAGTACAGTGTATATCCACCTTTCGCAGCAATTCAGGCTGCTATTCTCCCATGGAGACGATCGTAGAGATGCTGGATGTAGTCCTGTGGAACGGCTTGCCATGCCATTTCCACCTGGCGCCTCAGTTGGACCAGCGTTCGTGCTGGACGTGCAGACCGCGTGAGACGACGCTTCATCCAGTCCCAAACATGCTCAATGGGGGACAGATCCGGAGATCTTGCTGGCGAGGGTAGTTGACTTACACCTTCTAGAGCACGTTGGGTGGCACGGGATACATGCGGACGTGCATTGTCCTGTTGGAACAGCAAGTTCCCTTGCCGGTCTAGGAATGGTAGAACGATGGGTTCGGTGACGGTTTGGATGTACCGTGCACTATTCAGTGTCCCCTCGACGATCACCAGTGGTGTACGGCCAGTGTAGGAGATCGCTCCCCACACCATGATGCCGGGTGTTGGCCCTGTGTGCCTCGGTCGTATGCAGTCCTGATTGTGGCGCTCACCTGCACGGCGCCAAACACGCATACGACCATCATTGGCACCAAGGCAGAAGCGACTCTCATCGCTGAAGACGACACGTCTCCATTCGTCCCTCCATTCACGCCTGTCGCGACACCACTGGAGGCGGGCTGCACGATGTTGGGGCGTGAGCGGAAGACGGCCTAACGGTGTGCGGGACCGTAGCCCAGCTTCATGGGGACGGTTGCGAATGGTCCTCGCCGATACCCCAGGAGCAACAGTGTCCCTAATTTGCTGGGAAGTGGCAGTGCGGTCCCCTACGGCACTGCGTAGGATCCTACGGTCTTGGCGTGCATCCGTGCGTCGCTGCGGTCCGGTCCCAGGTCGACGGGCACGTGCACCTTCCGCCGACCACTGGCGACAACATCGATGTACTGTGGAGACCTCACGCCCCACGTGTTGAGCAATTCGGCGGTACGTCCACCCGGCCTCCCGCATGCCCACTATACGTCCTCGCTCAAAGTCCGTCAACTGCACATACAGTTCACGTCCACGCTGTCGCGGCATGCTACCAGTGTTAAAGACTGCGATGGAGCTCCGTATGCCACGGCAAACTGGCTGACACTGACGGCGGCGGTGCACAAATGCTGCGCAGCTAGCGCCATTCGACGGCCAACACCGCGGTTCCTGGTGTGTCCGCTGTGCCGTGCGTGTGATCATAGCTTGTACAGTCTTCTCGCAGTGTCCGGAGCAAGTATGGTGGGTCTGACACATCGGTGTCAATGTGTTCTTTTTTACATTTCCAGGAGTGTATAATGTAAATTCTGAATACAAAGAAAAAGTAGGGCAATGAAGGTGTTTTAAGGATGAAGAATTTGGTATAAGAATAATCAGAAAAGCTTTGATATAATCTTTATTATATAGACATTTATATCGGTCAGTAATTAGAAATTATTCCTGCCAATCTATGTTTGAAGGCTATAGACTTATGAACTACTTTTCTTAGACGCTTAAAGCTTTGTGCACACATTTATGATATTGTTATCTGAAAAGTAAACAACAAACAAATGATTTCAATCAATAACTTTTGACTATAAATATATAAATTAGACAATCAAAATGAAGGTAATTTTTTTTTTTTGTGTTTCATAAGGGTATTTTTCCTTCTGGTGATAGTAAGCTGGTGTCTGTAGTCTACATTTCTCCGAATGGTGGGCCTAAAATATCACAAAAAATTTCAGACCTCTAGTTCAAATAGTTATTTTTGCATAAAATAAACATCTCAGAAAATTTTATTCTTGGGAAATTCAGTTTAAAGGTACATTTCATCTGTTACTTACCTCTTTTGTTCTTAAAACCCTCCAGTTGAATAATATTCTTGTTTTGTGTGTTCCTCATCATCTACCTTCCTTTTCTTACTCCTCTTTGCTATTCTGGCCTCTTTAGTTGTCTCAAGAACCCACTTTTCGCCTTCGGCCACTCTCAAGGAATCAATTGCAATCAGTGCTTGTCCCCTATTGAAACCAGGAGTTAGTCCCGACAACTCTGAAACATCACATCTGCTAACTGCCCCATCATTAAAGCAAATGACTACATCTAATACACCTAACCTAATGGTATTGAAAGCAACTAATACAGTTTTAGGCAGGCGTTCCCATATCACATGGTTGAAACATTTATTGACATTTTGTGTCTATCCTTGTAAGCACCGTGGCAATAGTTTGGCACTCAGGTCCCTGTATATGGGCTTAATTGCTCCCAGTACCTCAAATGGCAGGGAGTGATGGTGTGCTAAGTCTCACCATTTGCTATTGCTTTTTTGTATCTACACCATGTGCCTACACCACCGTCGCAGAGAGTGTATTGTCGATGGTCATCTCTAGGAGCTTTATGGAAAAAGGTAGCCCATACTGCTTTCTCAATATCGTCTCGATTCCGTCTTATGGCTAAATCATAATAGAGCTTTAGTTTGTCTACCTCTTCCGTAGTAACATGACCCCGACCATCAATTGGTTTGCCATCACTGAGTTTTTTTCCCCTTCATATCTTTTATTAGCTTACGTAAACGTTTGCCCATCCTCTTTTGGGCATGACCAACACACTCTTAACTTTTCAATTTTTGCAGTTCTTTCATAATGCATATTTTCCAACACTTTTTCAAACCCTTTGGAGTCTTCGTTTTCAAGGTACTTCACATACCCTACACCATAATTCTCTTCTGACCTTTGAAATATTCTCAGAATTTTCTCTGATTCTATTCCACCACTGTACCCAGAAAAATTCTGAACACAAACATGATCCTGGTTATTTCATTCGCATCCATCGCAGTACTTTGTCATACATTCTACGGCAATCGCCTTTCCATTTTCTAGGGATGTTGTGGTGACAATACCATTCATTGTTAGGTGATCAAGCTTCTGCCATGTCCCATCAAAGGCTTAGCTATATCAGTGTCACCTTCAATGCATAACACAGTTTCTTCTAGTGCTTTCTTCGTTAATACAGCACTCACTTGACCAAGGCTTTCAAGAAGTAACTGTATGTACTTCTCAAATCTTGTAGGTGGGGGCAAATTCATGATAGCACAAAATGTTTGAGCTGCCTTTCTACCCTTCCCAATACATCTCATTCCATATGGAAGTTTGTTATTTGTGTTATCAACTCTTCCTTTGCACAATCCAGAAGAATACCCAGTTTTAGTTACCCTACAGAAATCACAAAAACACTAGTAACTTACTAGCCACACCTTTCCGGCCTTCAAAATCTTCGACGATTTTAATACCACCTTTTCCACAAAGTACGCACACACCAGCATTCTTTAGAAGCAAATATAAAGCACTCATCTCAGCAATTTTGGATACACATTCCGTTTATAGAAATGTCACTCTGGGTACTAAAATATTTTAGCTTCTGTCTTGAGGCACTTGGTGGTTTGTGGATGTAATTACACAGTCTCCACTTTCCAACAAAGTAAACCGATTACCATAAAACTTACGTTTTCCAGTTCCAAAACACTTTTTTGGAGGCATAACTATTTCCGAGAATGACACAGCACCAAGAGCTCAACAACGTACAGAAGTTTGAACACAAACAACTCTCGAAAACCATAGATATACAAAAGAAAATAAAGGAGCATCGGAAAGCGTGTAGGCTAACAGGCCTGCGAATTCAAAAATCGGTTACACAGTGTATCTTTTCGAAAAGGCAAAATAATAATGACCCCATGTGACATGCGACCCCAGCGGAAACACGGTCGTTGCCGCATGCCGACATATATTTAAATTTGCTTTTAAAGATGTTCCCGATGTCCGAATCGATTCATTTAACCACCATTTTGTTTACAAAAATCTAGATATTGATTTAAGAAAAAAATTCGAATTTTTGAAGCAGATTCACTAGCAAGTGACCTTAAGACCCTCTTTCTCGTGCACTTATCATAGAGCGTTAAAATTTGTAGGTCTATAATTCAACTTTCGTAGAACATCTCAAAATCGAGAAACACACTCTTCCTCCTCCATCTTTGCGTAATATGGAAATTCTGTATATAGTTGACAAGGACTACTAAATGAATCTATCAGGAAAGATCGAAATATGTAAATGTTTCTACCTAAATTCCAAAGATTTCTTGAACGAACAGCTTGCGCTTAAATAGAGAAGCTGTTTTGCTAGTGTTGCTGATCTTACAAAATGGTGAAAAGTAGTTCATTTCTTTTAGATATTAAAGTCAGCAAGAGCCCATGTGGAAATATGTGTCATGTTTTTCATGTACTTTATATATGACATCCATTATATAATTTAACTAGTCTTCTTCTATGTTTATATACACGTTTCTTGACTATGTACTAGGTCTACAAATTTGCTTCCGCTTTGTTTTCTCTAAGTTCAGGGCTTTATTGCGAAAAGCTTACAAAAAAATTATGATTCATATTATTGCCCATCGCTGGCCACTACATTCTCCCATCTTTCGGATAGCATGTGAGTCCCGGCAGCAGAACTGGGGGTCTTTTGTGGGGAGCCATGAATCCACTCAATTTTGCACTTGTTCATATGATCGGAAGTGCTGCTAAGCCAGACTGTATGCTACTGACCGAAAAAGGTTGTAGTCAGAGGGAGCAACGTATGGAGAATACGGCGGGAGGGATAGGACTTTTCACTTCAACGTTCCATGTATATTTTGACGGGTTTTGCGACATGGGGTCGAGCACTGACCTGCTGCAAAATTACGTTTACGTGTCTATCGATGTATTGTGGCCGTTTGTGTTTCAGTGCTCCTGTAATTGTCTTCGCCTGTTTCAGTAGCTACGAAAACATTCCGGCTTCCATCGCCACGCCGGTCTTCGACATCAAAATCACCGTTCATTAAGACTATCCGGGCTGTTATGCCGCGGTCGGTTGAGAATTCTGTGTCAATTCACTACGTTTCGTCCCCGTCTGCGGGAGACATCTTCAAGGGTGTCGGTAACTCGATGGAAGGTCCCACACACGCGCTGGCTCGCCACCCGAACCCCACTTGCCGCTACTAACGTCTACTGCAAAACGGTGGAAGCAAAGTTGTAGACCTAATACATAAATTTAATTATTTAATGTAAATTACAAATCCGCGTGTAAAAATATCCCCTTCAGAATGTACACTTCTGAACATGTCATGCCGTTACACTCCTGTGAGGAATACATTGACATTTGCTAAGCAAATACTAATTAAATCTTTGTAAAACTCTTCTTTTAGTTAACATATAAGTATGATCAAGCTCTAATGATTTATAACACTCCGAATTTTGTAGGCTTCAAATTAATCCGTTGAAATCCATAGAGCGAAACAAATTTGCTAATTTTGCAGCGGACGCTATAATTGCATTCTGAAATAAACACCATAGCAACGAAGAAAATACCAGCTATCAATAAAATCATAATTCTGGTAGTCACTTTCAGGGTAATGGAACAATGGAAAATCTCTGGTAAATACATAAATTAAGCAATGGCACCACCAATGGCGTGCCTCATGTAGATGTAAGCATAGAGCGAGTGAGTGTGTGTGTGTGTGTGAGAGAGAGAGAGAGAGAGAGAGAGAGAGAGAGAGAGAGAGAGAGAGAGAGAAAGAGAGAGACAGGTTATGTTTCAGCAGCCGTGGAACATTTGCGGAAGTTAATTAAGTGAAAGCCTGGGTGATCTAGAGGGTCAGTGATGATGGACGATCATCTTTTCTGTGCACGCGGCTTCATCACTGGTGAAACTCCGCTGGTCACACGTTAGTACATCGGAGAGGTGTACATCAGCTGAACCGCTACTGCAATGCTCACGACTACATGTGAGCATAAAAATTACGTTGTCCGTTTGAAGCTCGGCTCCTCTGATTTATACAGTGCTCTTTCAAAAGATAATAGTTTGATTGTTTATGAGAATGTGAGTACGTCGACACACGGTTACATCAGCATGTCTACTAAGAAATATCAGTTCTCTTTCGAAATTAGTTTTTAATAAGTAATCTGATTTTCTTCACGTTAACTGAGAACATTACTTCTGCGTTGGACACACCAGCATCGAAAATCAGTTTATGGTTTCAAATGGCTCTGAGCACTATGGGACTTAACGTCTGAGGTCAACAGTCCCCTAGAACTTAGAACTACTTAAGCCTACCTAACCTAAAGACATCACACACATCCATGCCCACGGTAGGATTCGAACCTGCGACCGTAGCGGTCGTGCGGTTCCAGACTATAGCACCTAGAACCGCTCGGCCACCAGAGGCCGGGCGAAAATCAGTTTAACTGGGCACACGGCGAACTTGGACATATCTCGAGAAATATCACGCTCATTATAAGTAAACACAGAAAAAGCTAACTGACGAATCATGTAGCTATATTTAAATATCTCTTCTTGTGCTTCGTCGCCAGTCTTCGTAACAGAACAATTATTTTTGCTGCCAGACTTTTTGCAGATACTTAATTTGTAAATAAAAACAATGCGTTTAACAATAAAGCTCACGTCATCGACACGGTATTGGGAAAGAGACAACCGAGAACCATGGGAGTACCAGAGGAAAGGAACTATAATTATATGAAATAGTAAGGTATCGCAGAAAGAAGTCAAATCTTAAATGGGCAGGTAAGGTCCATAATGAAAAGGTACTAGAAAGAATTGGGTAAATTATGAATATGGCACTTCGTAGCTAAATGAACAACAGACCAGTGAGGACAAATTTGCAGAACGCAGAATCGCAGCTAAAAGAACAACTGATAAGTGAGAATACAGCAGGAGTGTGGTGAATTGTAGCTAAAAGGACAACAGGTTAGTTATGATAGCCTACGAGTACGGCGAAGCATAGCTAAGTAAATGACATATTTCTGGGAACAGAGTAGAAGTAAGGTATACCATAACTAAAAGAAATACAAATTACTGATAATTTTGCAACAGCTTTCGAGAACTGTTCACTTGATGCTGTAAGGTGCAGCAAAGGGAATCGTCAGTGGGGGTAAAGGGATTACCGTATGGAAATCGTACCGTAAAGGTGGGTGTAACAGCTATTTAACATGAAATCGGACGAGAAAGGCAACGGCTGGAAACCACTCGAATGACCGAACGAAAAGGAAGAGGTTTCAGTCTAAATTGTGTAGGTCGCAGGATCTATAAACACGGTAAGATAAAAAATAAATAAATAAGTAAAATAAAATAACTTAAAGTAACTGGCGCACTTCGAAGGAATTGTCAGAATGTACGAAAATCGGTAGATATGATGTACACAGACTAACAAATGATGACAATTTTAGAAAAATTGGATGATTTATACAAGAGAGAGAGCTTCACAAATTGAGCAAATCAGTAAGGTGTTGCACGACGTCTGGCTCTTCCGCAAGCCGTTAATAGGTTTGGCATTGATTGACAGAGTTGTTGGAGGTCCTCCATAGGGGTATCGTGTCCATTTCTGTCCAAATGACGCGTTAGATCATCAAAATCCCGAGCTGGTGGAGGGACGTCCCTATGATGTTCCAAACGTTTGCAATTAGGGAGAGATCCAGCGATTTTGCTGGCGAAGATAGGATTGGGGATACGAAGACAAGCGGTAGAAGCTCTCACCATGTTCCGAAGGGCAATTTCTTTTTGAAATGTCAGCCCTGCTGCTGCTGCCGGGGCATCTGAGACACGACTTCGGCCTGAAATCTCATTGACCGGAGTAGAACTGTCTTGAACGAGCATAGCCTTGTCCAGCTCGTTTTGGTCTTGGTGATTCTGACTGCTTCCACTGGTTCGCTGACATTGCACATCATATCCTTAAACCAGTGTTTCTTCGTCTGTTATAACACGTTTCAGTAATTCTATATTGTTGTGAACTACAGCTAGCGACATCTGAGGCACTTGCATTCTACGCTGTTTTTGTTCGAAATTCAACAATTTAGGAACAAATTTTCTTGTTACACGCTTCCTTACTAAAACATGCGTAAAAATATCATATCATGTGTCAGATGATTTGCAGCATGATAAGCGACCTCTCTGATTGTGGTTTGTCCATCATTCATAACCATTTCTTTGAATTTTATGACAATTTCATCAGTTGATAACGTACTGCGGCATCCAATGCGCTTGTTATCTTCTTCACCATTTATAACATTAGATAAATGTTTTTTGCTCATGAAAGGGTTACCAAAAGTAATATTTAACATTTCTAAAAGCTTACAATATTGTCGACCAGGAAAATTTAATACAAATTCTCCAACCCACTTTCAAAACTAAATAAGTAATCGACGATACTACGTAATGCAAGTAAACATTTTTTCCTCTAACAATAGGCCAAATGTCAGACAGGGTTAAAACCATGTACCATTTAAAGACACGCTTACTGACACGACGATGGTCGTGCGGTAGCGTTCTCGCTTCCCACGCCCGGGTTCCCGGGTTCGATTCCCGGCGGGGTCAGGGATTTTCTCTGCCTCGTGATGGCTGGGTGTTGTGTGATGTCCTTAGGTTAGTTAGGTTTAAGTAGTTCTAAGTTCTAGGGGACTTATGACCACAGCAGTTGAGTCCCATAGTGCTCAGAGCCATTTTTTTGACACGACGACGAAAAAATTGCGTAAATCTAAAAAACAAGTGAAACTCCAATATTTCCGTTACTGTTTGAACATACATCGTACGACACTGCTATTTATTCTGGAGTAATGTGACTCTTTTTATATTCGTATAGCAGTACGCAGGAGTTCTTTCGCGGCATATTTTGCCGTCAAATATAAAGTAAAATTTACTAATGACTTCAGAAATGATCAGTATATGAGATAGAAAAAAGTCTGTACTAACGTGTTACCGGAAATGCACACAGTTTGGAGAAACATACGGAGACACCTTGAGAAAGGATGGTTGAACGTAAAAGCAGATGCTAGTTAAGCGCTGTTGTATTTGACCACGAACGACACCTGTGCAGTGTCCTCAGTACGTGGCAACTGTCAGTCATGGCCAGAATAAAGTTCTGTGTAGCTATGAGTACATTATCTAGGGGCCGAGAGAATGCGAATGTGGGTAAATTATTCGTGCCCGTATGGTGGGTGTTGCCGCACCCAAGGTGGCCGAAGTGTCTGCGTTTCAAGAGGCACCGTATTGATAATACTGAAAGTCCCCTTTGAACAATTGTACAGGACTGTGCTTAAACTGACACACAATGTTTTTAGCGCAACGCAATCTGACTTTCAAAAATCCCTACAAAAGAATGGCCCTGACTAACATTAACCTATACCTTTCACCAATCACTTACCTCACCAAAAATTTTCGTTATTCGAACTACTGCAATACAGCGAGCGCCACTACTGCCAGCTAAATAAAAGACTCAAACTACTGAAGGCACTAACTACTGATAGGGATAGTTAGCAAATGAAAGATTTTGATAGAGATCAAACAATGTATTTACCTCAATAGTGTTCAAAAGTCATCATGTATATAGCAGTTCATGACATCCAGTCTTACAAATTTCAAAACTCCGCCACCTCTCTCCCCACATCCACCACTGCTGACGGCTCACCTCCAACTGCGCAACGGTACGCGCTGTTCACATCCAGCTGCCCAACACTACAATGGCAGACAACAATGCAAACTAACCACAGACTGCACACAGCACAGCCAGCGATTTTCATACAGAGCGCTACGTAACGTTGCCAATAAGAAAACATTAACAGCCTACTTACATAGCCCCCATGCTCCCTACAAAAAATTTTACAAATTGTTTTGGGTAGTGGCCAATACAGATTTGAAAAAATTTTTCATTATTACAATAACAAAAATATCAAATGCACACACTTATTGATACAATGTTGGTCAAAAGCTAAAATTTTGTCACAGTCCATAAAGACAGTCCTGATCATTCATCACAGTAAAACTGCCGTTTCTTTTCTCAAAGTCTGAGCAGTATAAGAAAATGCACACGGAAGTAGTGGATTTCCATGCAATCTTGAAGAAGTAGTGTTGTCCTTCCAACGGAAAGACAGTGCTGACTCCTGACATGCAGAGAGGTATTGGTCCACAACAGAGCAAACCCACAGCAGTGTCAGTCGAAATTTTGAAGAGTATTGGTAGGTAGGTCATCACAGAGCAGACCCACTGTAGTCCTGGTAGAGATTACAGTATTGGTGGGCCACCAGAGGTGCAGACCCACTGCAGTCCTTGTAGAAATAATGGTACTGGTGAGTCAGCAGAAGGCTAGACCCACTGTAGTCCTTGTAGAAATAATGGTCTTGGTGGGTCATCGAAGATGCAGACCCACTGTAGTCCTTGCAGAGATGGCCAGCAGCCATCTGTTGTGACTGTGCAGGTGCACAATCACCATTGAAGAGTCTTGCGGATAATATAGCAAGTCCATAACCACCACTTGTGCGCTCACAAAGTTTTTGGAATTGTCCTTAGAACCAGCAATGCTGTTATCCAGTCCCTTGCTGAATTATTAACACACGTGCAAACACTAACAGTCCCTACTTCTCACAAATTGTCCATATACTATGACCAACAGAAACGTGTGCAGTGAAATGTAACTTACAAGTTAATAATGTGATGAACTGGTATCAATTACAATTTTATAACATGAGAATACAATAACAACAGTACAAAATACATCATTAAAAACATAATAATACAGATAACATTTGTAGTAATAGGGGCTTTACAAAAAAATAGAAATAAACATATACATCAGTTTTACAGGAATTATGACATAAGTAAATACATAAAAGATCAGAATAATTATTGAAACATCAACTTCACACATGAGCATTAAAAGAGAACAGAATTAATAACGTCTTAACATCTTTACAAAGTGAATAACATATTATTAATGCAAATTATATTTGAGGATAACAGTATTCCTCATCATAGTTCATGTAGCTGAGTATTAGAAATATTCTACAACATAAGTCTTATCAGATAAACATATATAGACAGGCAGAACATAAATACACAAGGGTACACAAACACATAGTGGGATAACACAAGGAAAGAACAGGGTTTGTTTTACTGCAGTATTTTGCAAACAAAACTTTCTTTACTTCTCGGAGATCTCCCTTTGTTCTTCATTATTTCCAAAAAGTCCTATCTATACCTGCTTTCTGTACCTTTCTCGTATAGCCTCTCAGTACATTTCTTCAAATTCATCGCAACTCATTCTCTTATAGGCTACCCCCTCTTAAGCTAACTTAAATCTACTGAGCTCAGATGCTAAACTAAGGGACGAGGCAATGCAGCAGCACAAAACAATTAACACAAACAGCAATGACAAAAAAATGGAAAATTACAAAGCAAGCTACAATAAATCTAAATTACCAATCAATGCAACATTACAACTAATATGAGCCAATGTGCAGCAACAGGAAAAATAAATCTGTAGTAAAACTATCTTAACAGAGTAATACAAAGTGAAATTTAGTAGCACTATGCCTGGCAAACAGCAGCAGCAAATGCAATAACTTATATCTGAACATGACATAGCTCAAGAAGAAAAAATATTACACGAAAGACAACAATGCAGACAAGGAAAATGTATATTCACATCTTAATGTCTATGTAATTAAAGTGGTGCACCACAAGAAGTTATTCTACCAAAAAAATTACCAAGTAGTTGAAAAGAAAATTCCGTATGCAATTCCTGTGAAGGAAAATGTCTTTTTATGCTCCTTCGTTTTTTTGAATAGATCATAAAATTATTTACTGGATCTGTAGGCATAAAATATTTATATTAGTACATCTATTAAATTTTATTTTAACCAATGCTGCTGCAGCTAGAAACTTGATATTAAACAAAATGAGCAAACTCTCAACTAGAAAGACCATAGATGTAAAATGTTTTTCATCATTTCATTAGGCATTTTAGTAGATATCATAAATTAAAAGCTCCACAGTATTATCATATGTTTTCAAGTTTGAGTGTGTCGTATTTGCGATGCTTCCTACAAAGAAATGTCAATAGCGAGGATAATGGCCTCCTTTTTTTCCACCTGTGCCTCTGAAAGGCACACAGTAATGGCTTTTTTTTAGGCAACTGTCGCACAGCTGCCCACGATGAATTACGTGCAGGTGGTCACTTAACCTTCTTACGGAAATATTTACAACAGCAATTTCCGCTACAGTGATAGTCTCATATAAAAATATTTCACAGGTCAAGAATTTGCGTTACAAATCTGTAGAAACAAAATCCTATTGATATAACAGAGTCCAAAAAATTTTCGTCGGCATTATAATACATTCACGCATTTACGTACATTTCATATCTCTTTAAGTACGATTCTTGGTTTCCAACAACCTTTTTCACAAACGAGAGTCCCTAACCACCACTCATTATTCTTTACCTTATTAGTGGACACTTCTTCAATATTTCATCATAACAGATACGTAGGATACTCAAATAACTCATATAGCATCGGCTTATTGATCATAAACATACCGCAACGGCATAATACACATAGTCGTCGTAATAATAACATCATAACACCTCAGTCAACTCTAAAAATCGTCGTAGCTTCCTCCAATAATTTCAAAACTTAAAAAAAAATTCTCTGCTCATGTCAAAAGTGTCATCTGCCTCAAACGTATTTTAAAAATGGTGATCCAATCCCAAATATATCATTCAAAGCTCTCATAATATCACAATGGGTCCGAAAAAATATGAACAGTTCACAAAGTGCGGACAAAATACAATTTCGTAAGTGTGAAGTTACCCAACTGTGTAATTGCGTAAACATGTGTCACTGATGTAGTAAAATAAATGTTTGTCTCTCTCAGTTACATGATCAGATAGCTGCGTAATTTATGTGTTAGAGAAATATGGTACCGATGTGTAAAGTTGTATAAGCAAATACCATATTAGCTAGGGCTCCTTGTGCTTGCCACACACATGGTTCACAAAGTAAGCGTGTACCCCCCTGAGGATTAATGTAATTATACCCTCAAGTGTTACAGATTACAGCAATGGAATGAAATGTATCACGGAAAAGTTTCTTTGTAATTCAAAAATCTTTAAAAATCAATGTTTTAAGTATAAAATTAATCACTCAAATACGTGTACTGTAGCGCTAAACTGTGCATTTTGTTGCAACATAATCTCCGTGGAAGTGTCGTAGTTATCGTCCTCCGAAATCTAAGTTCTGCAGAAGTCAATGTACTTACCTCATGATAAACAAAAGTGAAATGCTTTGCTTATAGATATCGTAGTTATTACACTTATTGCTGTGATGAAGAAAGTACTGTGCTGTAACGTATTGTTGTGCTACGGAAAAGGCAGTCTCATTGTAGCTATGCCACAAAAGTAAAACGTGTTTTACTTTGCAGAAGAATTCAGAAAAACTGTGCAGATATAAAACAGATAAACCGCAAAAGCAACATTGTAAATTGCCACTCATTAGTAGCGTCGTGATAAAATCGTGTAGCTGTCACCTAAACTAACCATGGTGTCATCTGGTATTTCACAGAAAGTACTTTAAATCCAGAATGTATTTTCAAGTAAACCAAAATGTTGCATTAAAATCTCATTAGCAGTACTGGTAAATGTTCTAAGTATGTGAGCCTTATAGTCGTTACCTAATCGTGCAACTAACAAGCAAGAATGTACACACACAATAACACTGTGACGTCTGTTCACTATAACAATGCATTCGTAATATCTGTTTCAATAAGTTCTCTTGGTTCTTGACTGGATATTTAACTTCAAACATTGTTGCATGTTAACAGATTCTAAGTCTGACAAGCATACTAGTAATGTAACATGAAAAGTTATATGGCAAAGACAAAGTTAAAAAGCAGATTACCTTTCAATAAACGGTTTTACATGCGAAATGTTGTGTAAACATTTACTCCTCCTAGTACGCAGAGTTTCACCTTCAATGCAATTATGACGTGGTATACGTCGGATTCTGTAAGGTCCATTGTAAACTAGAAAGAATTTGTTACTCAAGTGTTTCTTCTTATGTGACAATGAATGAGCTTTAATGAGAACTTTATGACCAATATATAATTTCTTTGCATTTGCTGTACCGTGTAGTTTTCTCCTTTTGTCTGTTGCAGATTTTATATTTATAATAGCCAAATCAATTATGTCTTTGTGTCGAAGTTTACGTGTATTCGGGAAAGGTAGAAGCTCTCTGATTCTGTTCGGTGGTTCTTCATTCTTCAGTACAAGAGTAGGTGGTAAAGCAGTGGAGTCATGAGGCATTTCATTCAGCACGTTTTGAAATAAGTGTAAATATCTGTCCGAATGCTGATGCTTTCTGTGACAAGAAAGTCTGCAAAGCTTATTGATTTCATTTATAATCCGTTCGGAGGGGTTACAATGTGGTGAGTACAATGAAATAAAAACATGTTTGATTTTATGATTCCGAAGCATGCGTGATCAAAGAGCAGATCTGAATTGCGGTCCGTTATCTGAAATGACTTTACTAACGTGTCCAACTTCACGTAAGAAGTTTTTAACAAAGGCGTTGGATACAGACCGTCCAGTGGCTTTACGTAACGGAGTGAAAGAAACAAATTTTGAAGTAAGTTCAAGAGCGACTAGAACGTACGAAAATCCATTCGATGTTCTGACAAGGGGTCCCAAGAGATCAACAGCAGCAAATTCTTTTAATTTAGAAGGAATAATAGGAAACAGCGGAGCACGATGGGAGATAGTAGATGGTTTCGCCTTTTGACAAAGTTTACAAATAGACAAGACTCTTCGAATTCTCTTTTCCATATTGTTAAAATAAGAAGTCGTTCGAAGAATATGATAACATTTTCGTGGGCCAAAATATGCATAGCTGAAATGAATGTACCAAATAAGTTTATTAACAAAATGGTCAGGAATCCAAAGTACCCATAGCTTTTCATCAACAGTACAGCATTTGAACAGTATGTTGTTTCTAACCAGATAATAATGCCGAATCTGTGTGTGTGTCTTTTCATGCCATTTGCTCTTGATGTCTTTCCAAATCGGATCTTTATCTTGTTCATGAGCAATGTCATTTAAAGATGTGGTGATGAAGTTTTCAAAGGCGACTTTCTGAATGTAAAGAATACTGAAATTTTTCTCGAGGTTGCCTTCTGTGTTACTTTTGTCTAGCCCAGCCGGTGCGTGTGACAGTGAGTCCGCAACAATGTTCTCCTTGCCGGGAATGTAGACTATTGTGAAGTAGAATTCTTGCAGAAACAATGCCCAAAGTTTTAACCTGTCATGATTTAATTTTGAAGACATAAGAAATTGTAATGCACGATGATCACTGTAACTTTTACGTGCTTACCAGAAAGAAAGAAACGGAATTTGTTAAATGCCCAAACGATAGCTGAAGCTTCTAATTCAGTAACGGAATAATTTTTTTCAGATTTTGTTAGCACTCGGCTAGCAAAAGCAATGGTTTTCTGATCGCTAGTGTCATTTTCTATTGCTTCTTGAAATAAATAGGCACCAAGACCAACTTTAGAAGAATCCGTGCTAAGGCAGAAATCTTGCGACAGATCTGGATGAGCTAGTATTGGCGCGTTAAGTGGCGATTCTTTCAAACAATTGAATTCCAACTGTGCTTGTTCGTCCCAGTTCCAAATAGTATTTTTTCCTGTGAGAGAACAAAGTTTTGGTGTAATAAGAATTTGCATATTCAGAAAACGACGGTAAAAATTTATGAGACTTGTTTTTTTGTGGAAGGAACTGGAATGGCTCTGATTGCTTCTAACTTTTCAGGATCTGGCTGAATGCCTTCAGAAGAAATAATATGTCCCAAAAACCTCACCTTTGACCTACCGAATTCAAACTTTTCCAAGTTAACTGTAATTACAGATTTTGCAAAAATTTGTAACAAACTGTTGAGGATGCGATTATGTTGTTCCCATGAAGCTTCTGCTATTAGAATATCGTCCACATATAAGGTGATGTGATGTTTTAAGAACTCAGGTAGTATGGAATTTAGCCTGCGAGTGAATGCTGCTGAAGAAATGTTCAAACCAAAAGGAAGTTTCCGAAACTGATAACAAACGCCGAAAAAAAGGAAAGCTGTGTATTTTCTACATTCTGGATGAAGTTCGATCTGATAGAAGCTGGATCTGAGATCAATGGAAGACAACACTTTTACACCATTAAAATTTTGAAGAAGTTCTTCCAACGTTTGCGGCCCGTCTGTTTCAGGAATAATGATAATATTGATTTGTCTCGAATCTAAGACAAGCCTGATCAATCCATTTTTCTTCTCAACAACATGTAATGGATTGTTGTATGAGCTTACTGCAGGCTCAATAATGCCCTCGTCAAGTATAGATTGTACTTCTGTTCTAACACGGTCCCTATAATGCGCCAGAATTACGTATGGTCCAACACAAAATTTAGTATGCTCACGAACACGAAATTGGTATTGAAATCCCTTGATTGTTCCTCTTTTGTGAGTAAAAACAGTGGAATGTGCTTGTAAAATCTCAAGAAGGTCCTGCCTATCAGTGTCATTACAATTCTCAATTGTTTGAATTTTGTTCTGAATTAACTCATTACTATCAAATGCGCCGTCGATATCATACCTGTCAGAACTTGCTGAGTAATTGTTAGTGTCTAGTTCCGTAGAAATTTCCGAACTGTTGCCTAACAGGAGGTAAAGCCGATTAATTTCTTCGTCATGGTTTGAGAGCCAGTCTTCAAATTTCAAAGCTACTGACTTACCTTCTTTTTCTAAACTTATTTCAGCATCGTGAAAGTTTAACATTGCTTTGTATTCATTCAAAAAGTCTACTCCCAGTATAATTTCCGTCGACAATAATGGAACAATAGGGAAGTTCATAGAGAAGCTGTGGCTTTGCCAAAAGAATTCTAAGTTGGTTTGTTGGTGTACATCTACACTTTTTCCAAAGATTGCACCTTGTAATTTAATCTTACGTAACGGAAGTGTGGGGCAATCGTTCGATTTGTTGCATTTGCTAAATGCTGTTTCACTAATTACTGAAATGGGACTGCCAGAGTCAAGTAACTGCCGTAAATTTTACGTCATTTACTGTAATGTGAATCACAGGATATTCAATGTTGTTATGTTTTACGTCGTGTTCCTGGAGTAAGATGTCCCTAATGTCTTCCATTTTTACGTAATTACTAGCTACGGCAGCGGCATCGTTAGTTTCATACGTACGTTTTGTGGCTGCCAGCGGTATGAGTCACTGCCTATTGTCTCTTTGTTGGCGCGCGTCGTTATTGGGGTTTGGAGACCTAACTTCTACAAATTCACCTTGTCGAGAGGGCCCTGCTCTGTTTGAATCCCGCCGGTTCTGATGCAATTCAGGTCTGTCGCTAAGATCATATCGTCTGTCGTCATGTCGGTAGATTCCATAGTTTTTTCTTGTCGGTCACGAGGTGGAGAACTGCTCCCTGAATCGTAACTGCGTGCTGGTCCGTTGCGTCTAAAGTTATTCTGTCTCCCTTGATAATGTTTATTTTGGTTCCCATATTGTCTGTTTCTCTGATTGTCTCTGTGATAGTCATTACTGCGGAGAGGTGATCTTTCCCTGTAGTTATTACTACTCTACCAACGGTTGTCATACGGGTGGTGTCTGTTTTGGTTACGATTTGTGTTGTGAGAATAGCCTTGTCGTGTCCAGTTATTATTTCATTCATCACGGAATTGTGACGGATGTGACCTGCAATTGTTGTGTTCCTGTTTTCGTGTTCCGCGATTATCAGTGTCAATTTCTAATTCTTGTAAGAGTCCCTGAAAAGCTTCAATGTCGTCTTTGCAACGTCCTGCTAAAATAATATGTCGTAAATGTTCAGGTAATTTGATTAAGCAAATGCGGATGAGTTCTGAGGGGCTGTATGGGTTTGACAGGAACTGATTCTTGTGAAACATGTCTTCAAAATATTTCACAATACTGGAGAATTCAGATTGTTCGAAATGTTTCATCATTATGATGCCATGTTTTACTCGGTCTTGTGTAGCTTGAGACCAATATGCTGAGAGGAAGGCATGATAAAATTCTCCTTCACTGTGACAATCTTGAATGACCGATCGCATTCTTACAGCTGGTTCATTCTCTAAGTAGCCACACATAAATTCTAATCTGTGCTGCAATGACCAGTTGGGAGGAAAACAATGAGAGAATTGATGGAGACACGCTTGTGGATGAACGTCGTTGCCAGAATTCTTAAATGTTTTGAATTTACGTGTAGTAATGAACAGCTTATAGTTAAAATCATCATGTCGGCGGGTCGCATGTCGGTCATTGTTACATTGTTACGTAGTTTCGGCGGTTCCATCTCAAAATTCGGTGTACGTTGCCAATTTCTTTCATAATTTCCGAAGTGCCCTGAGTTATTATTTTGTGGCTGTTCCGTATTTCTATGTCCCTCTTCCCGTATTGGAGCGCGAGTGGCCTCTGAAATACGTAATTCTTGTATTACCTGAGTCAGCTGATCTTGTACTTCCCGGATTTCTCTTTGGTGTTGCGTATTAATTGAATTCTGATTTTGTTTGAATTTCCTAATTTGTTCGCACTCTTCTGTGTCATTAAAGACTACCGGTTTTGTGTCATTCAGATTATCATCTACCTTCGTAGATAAGTTAGTGAACTGATCCGAAAGTTCGGCTACTTTCTCCGATAGTGAACACATTTCCTCAGTGTGTTTTTCTGAACCAAGTTTCAGAGTGTCCATTTGTGTTGAAATCGAATCTACTGTGTCCTTTAAGTTTTCCTGAGTTTTTGCAAGTTGCGTAACCGAATCGATGGTTGCAACTGAGTCAATTTTAGCCCACAAGGTCTCATGATTTTCGTGAACAATGGTTTGCAGTTCTTTTAGGGCTGCTTCGTGATTCTGTAATGCATTTTCATGCCGTGAAAAAATAGGTTGAAAATGCTCACAAATGTGTGTTTTTACGTCATTACAGACTTCTTGACATTTCGATTCAATGTTATGTAACTCAGTAGTTAAATCTTCACGTGTTTGAAGCTTTTGCTGTGTTTGTCTCTGGTTTTGATCCATTGTGTCTAACTTTTGAAGCTTTTGCTGTGTTTGTCTCTGATTTTGTTCCATTTGTTGCATTAATTGCAATAATAATGTATTAGTGCCTGGAATCTGTTCCTCTATGCTTTTCGGCAGAGAAATTGCACCGGCAACATTCACATTTTGACAAGCAGAAAATGTGTGTTGACTTATTTGAGAAAACGGTGACGACGCAAAACCTGAATCTACAGTATTTGCAAGATTGTGCCCTGTTATCTCGGATTCCTGAGGCGAGCTTTTGCCGACCGATCGATCGATCATGCTTCCCTGTTCACTAATTGTTTCACTGCCTACAGCATTATTTGCAGCCCGCTCCATTTCCCTATGCACAATTACCAAATTACTACTTTGAACATTGTTTAATTCATTACTCGGCGGCGGTGATAAGCTACGCTCGTCGTCACTATTATTTCTCAGTTTACTTTGGAGCCTAGTGTTACGTTTTTCACACGCCATTATTGTCACAATATTTCACACGACAACACAGAAAAGCACAATTTGAAGAGCAAAATAAGAAAACACATTAACATAGCACTGAAAATGATATCTAGTTAATTTCAAGCGCAGCTGCAAAATACTTGGTGCAAATCTACATGCATGCCACACCTGTTTTACTGTACAACAATGAAAGACTGCAACTACAAAGGAGATTCTCTCTACAATTACGCGCTAGCAATGAACAAAATCTACACTAATTACACAAACTACAAGAAAAAATCATAAAGTTCCAGTGGGGTATCCTCGGCTAGGGGTCGACATATGAAACGTCTCCTTTGAACAATTGTACAGGACTGTGCTTAAACTGACACACAATGTTTTTAGCGCAACGCAATCTAACTTTCAGAAATCCGTAAAAAAGAATGGCCCTGACTAACATTATCCTATACCTTTCACAAATCACTTACCTCACCAAAAATCTTCGTTATTCGAACTATTGCAATACAGTGAGCGCCACTACTGCCAGCTAAATAAAGGATTCAAACTACTGAAGGCACTAACTACTAATAGGCATAGTTAGCAAATGAAAGATTTTGATAGAGAACAATCAATGTATTTACCTCAATAATGTTCAAAAATCATAATGTATATAGCAGTTCATGACATCCAGTCTTACAAATTTCAAAACTCCGCCATCTCTCTCCCCACATCCACCACTGCTGGCGGCTCACCTCCAACTGCGCAACGGTACGCGCTGTTCACATCCAGCTGCCCAACACTACAATGGCAGACAACAATGCAAACTAACCACAGACTGCACACAGCACAGCCAGCGATTTTCATACAGAGCGCTACGTAACGTTGCCAATAAGAAAACATAAACAGCCTACTTACAATACGAAAAGCGGAAAAAGCATCATACGCTAAGTCACAACGTGGACAAAAGTATGAGTTGAGTGATCGTAACGTACGGCCATTGAAGAGGGGTGTGACGAAAAATTAGAGAACGACAGATGCAAAACTCACTGCAGAAGTGAATATGTCACTCACGAATCCTGCCATCACCAAATAACACGAAGGAAACTTCATAAGCTGGGAACTGCAGCTGGAAACTAGACTTTCAAAATCACATAGCAGTGACGTAATCGTCCATAACAGGAAAACCCGCTGCCGAAATCACAAACTCTGGATAGTGGTGCGATGGAAGAAAATAATTCGGTCAGATGAGTCTTGATTCACACTGTTTCCGATTTATGGCCAAATTTTCGTTCCAAGAGTGAAACGTGCCCTGGCTCGTGGTCTCCTGTGGTTCTAATGGGTACTCTGCAAGGTTGCATTGCTGCGAAGTATTGTGTGACCATTCTGGCAGATCAGGTACATCTCGTCATAGAATGTTTGTTTCGCAACAGTTCAAATGGTTCAAATGGCTCTAAGCACTATGGGACTTAACTGCTCAGGTCATCAGTCCCCTAGAACTTAGAACTACTTAAACCTAACTAACCTAAGGACATCACACACATCCATGCCCGAGGCAGGATTCGAACCTGCGACTGTAGTGGTCACACGGTTCCAGACTATAGCACCTAGAACCGCTCGGCCACACCGGCCGGCTTCGCAACAGTGCTGTTGTGTTCCAAGACGACAGCGTGCAGGGTTGGTTTTGTGAAGAATTGTCGCATCTGCCACAGTCATCAGATGTCAAAATTATTGTGCCTTTGTTGTCTACCTTGGACAGAAGGGTGCATGATCGCTATTCACCTCCTTCAAAATGGCTCTGAGCACTATGGGACTTAACATCTGTGGTCATCAGTCCCCTAGAACTTAGAACTACTTAAACCTAACTAACCTAGGGACATCACACACATCCATGCCCGAGGCAGGATTCGAACCAGCTACCGTAGTGGCCACGCGGTTCCAGACTGAAGCGACTAGAACCGCACGGCCACTCCGGCCGGCTCACCTCCTTCAATATTACGTGAATTTGCCGTTATAGTGGAGGAAGAATGATGTAAGATTCCCTTGAAAAACTCCCAGGACCTGTAATTATGCATGCCGAGAAGTCTGGAGGCTGGTTTGAATGCCAACTGTTTTGCTACACTTCATTAGGCATGGTCATGTGTGGCGTTTGTGCTTTTTCAATATCTTTGGTCACTCTCTGTAGCTTGTAAGAGCGAAGGTGGAGACATCATTGTATTCGATAGGTATTCTTCTTTGTCACTCACCTAAAACAAAAGTTTAATTGCGCTTTACGGTTTATATAATAATCTTATATCACAGTTTCCACTCAGTTTTATCACAGTTCTGTACCGACCTGTTCAATACGCTCCTTTACTACGCATAATGCGCTTGACTTATTTCGTGTATTTTTATGTATTTTTTTCGTTTTTTGTTCATTTTAAATGTAAACCACTAATTCAGTTTGTGAACGACCGGGCTAGTGGTCCCGCGTTGTTCTCTACTTCAAAAGATAACAGCACTATTGCCACTTTGGTTTACCAGTTCACTTCCTCGTTCGAATCCGCTATTCCCTATTCTGCGCTCATAGGTAGCAAATGTTCAAATGTTAAAATGCGTGTGAAATCTTATGGGACTTAACTACTAAGGTCATCAGTCCCTAAGCTTACACACTACTTAACCTAAATTATCCTAAGGACAGACACACATAACCATGCCCGAGGGAGGACTCGAACCTCTGCCGGGACAAGCCGCGCAGCCCATGACTGCAGTGCCTGAGACCGGTCGGCTAATCCCGCAAAGTCTCATTGGTCGCAAACCGAGCCTAGTACTCGTCCACCTCGGTGCTCGAGGGCCACAGCACAGTATAAGTGTCCTGGTTTTATTCGTATGTTTCCCTACTCAGGCAGTTGCCCGTAGTAAAGTCTGGTGTCACTTTCGCATTGACATATATTCCACAGTACCTAGCCCGACCGGCAGTTTCGAAACATTTTTAAAAGCTTTTTAAACCTTTTTTTATGAAATTTTATGCTTTTTATATGCGTTGCGGCGTGTAAAAATTATCTCCCACCTCTTGCTATTTTTAGTGTGACACGGTCGTGATAATAGAAGAAATTTACAACTGAAGCGGTATTTTCAACCTCTAGTATAATGCTCAGTTGCGGAAGTTCGTCCAAAAGGATTGCTTATGTTCTTACAGAAACATTGCTAGTGGCAGTTTTTGTGAGTAAAACGTTGCGTTAGTGGTATTAACCAGGAGAACGTGCTGTGACCTACGTGGATTCTCCGCTCATTTATCGGCAGCTGGCGGTGAAATTGCCCCCGTCGGGCTCTAGTCGCCCACACGGCTACACACACGACCGCCAGCGCAACGAAACGAAGCGCGTGCGGTGCAGAGGCAGCCGGCAGTCGGGACGTCTGGTGACAGCGGTTCCCACATGTAATCAAGTTTCGGCCCCCGCTACCTGCCAATGACGTTTAATTGAAGCGACTTCAATTTGCCGTCAAATTGGCGGATGACCGTCGACCGCAATTTTGCATTTACTGGCGGCACCCGTCTGCTATTAGGCCAAGCCCGGAGTGGGGCTTCCGGCAACACGCCGGTGGCAGCTCTGGTAATGCAATAAAGTACATTGTGAACGCGCGTACAGACATTCACGAGGGTGGCAAAGGAGTGCATCGTGACGGTAAAACGTTGTGCCACACCGGTTACGATATTCGCGCGTCGGCGCAGCTCGTAGGAAGCTACTACGGAATTACAAAGGCAATCGCAGTTTCCTGCAGCAGTTAAGAATTTTATTGTTGCAATCATTTGTTGTTTACTACGATATCCCCATACATTTCCAAAATTCTATCTCTGCCGACGCATGTGCTTTCCGCTTTGCAACACAGTTGTCATCCACATGCGAACATTTATGGATTCGTGCATCTAGAGCTGATACTCCGAAGGTAATGTGGCGACAATATAAAATAATGTGAAAGGTCTCTGTTGGATTCCTTTCATGTTAATTTCTTAAATCTGTTGTCGTTTACGGCATGAATTCCTCTTCTAAATTTACTGTGGCGTTTCTGACTATCTGGGAGGAGACTGAGTAGTGGAACGTGTTACTTTTACACATAAACAAGAACGATCAGTCACACTACTACACTTTAAAACACAGTTTATATGTAATTCATGTCACACAGTCTCATACGGAACCTACATCCACTTTCTTTTATATACTGTATATCGTAAGATACTGTCATCCCCCTTCCCTTCTGTGTGAGAGGATGAATGAGCAAATGTATTTCTAGTTGCATACCTCAGGGTAGCAGACAAGCCTGTCTGCTAGAGAACAGTAGGATCAACGTCGGAACAGGTAGCTACGCTTTCTAAAAGCAAAGAGGTTTCTATCCTTAGTATGGTCCTGTCCGTCCCTTGTCATGTTGGTATAGGAAGCTGTTCCTCTGGCCACTTCCGTTTTGTATTTGTGAGCCACCCTCAGGAAGGGACCACGGCAGTCTGTCCGCGGCGAGCGTCTGAAGTGGTAAGATCTCCGGCTAAGCGCGTGTCTGCTAAGTCCGTAGGACAATGGATTTCTTAAGTTCAGCCTAACTGAAAATTTAATCACCTTTATTTCAGGTTTAGCTCTAAAATATCTAATGTTATCTTAAATTGCAATGCAGTGTAATTCGAGTGTGAAGTTCAGAATGTATTCCGGTAGTTGCTTTGTTACTACTTTATGAGTAAAGTGGAACCATGTGTTGACCAGTAACTCTAACTAGCATCATCAATCTTCAATGCAAATGTGCGTGAGATTATAACGTCTCGTCTTGACAATCGGTTAGTTGTGGTTAATTTCCTCTTGCATATGTTTCACGTTCTTTGTGTGTTATTTTCTGAATGCAGTGTTGTATGCAGTCTCCCAATCTTGGCTCCATATTTTATGTGTTCCGTAAGATTACAAACTCACATTTTCACAGTCCTAAATAAGGCACCAGCTTAGTTATGACTCACGTTTAATATGCTGAAATTTCAATGATCAATGTTAAAATAAATTTCCAAATATAAACTGATTTATTTCTTTTTATTTAAATTCCTCTTATATATATATATTACCGGTTGTCGTATGACTATTACAAGATTATAATTAATGTTAGTCTGGTTGGGAATTTGGTAAGCTAAACTGGATAACTGGTGGAACAGTTGCGCAGTAATGCAAGGTTAACTTCCCCAGACAGCTCACAGGTTTTAAACCGCTTTTATTGTCTATCAGCACCGCTTACACCACAAATTAAAGCAACAACATTACAAATGTATAGGGCCAAATGTAATAAAAACGTTTTTAAACCACGGAACATATTTCACGAACAATATTTCGGAGGGTTTATACACTAGTTAAGGATTAATCGAAAGATACTAGATCTACAATTTTACTTCCGCTGCTTTTCTTGAAATTCGAAGCTTTACTGTGAAGAAGTTACAAAATATTTACTATTCGCAGTGTTGGCCATTGTTGGCCGCCACTTTGTCCCATCTTTCGGGCAGTATGCGAGACCTGCGGCGGCAGAACAGGGCGTCTTTTGAGGAGATCTATGAATCGATCCAATTTTATATGAGCGGAGGCACTGGTCTGCCAGACCGCCTGCCATTGATCGAGAAAGTCGGTATTCAGAGGGAGCAGTTTCTGAAGAATACGCTGGGTCGGGCGGAATCCTAATTTCAGCGTTTTCATTTACATTTTCACTGGTTTTATGACGAGGGGTCGACCACTGTCACGCTACTAAATTCGCTTTTCATGTCTACCGCTGTACTGCGGCCGTTTGTCTTGCTTCTCTTTGTGCCGTTTGTCGTATTTGTCTTTGTCGGTGCGTGGTTCAAACGCATCAATTACTTTCGATAACGGTCTCCTGCATGCTTTCGTGGCGATATCCGTTAGTAAAACACTCTCTGGTTTCAAGCTGCGTCAATTGGTTTACTGCCCACGAGCTTTCGGCAGAGATCTCCTCCGCCATTGTCAAGTGAATTCTTTCCGACGGTTTCAGTAGCTTCTAAAACGTCACCTCTTCCATCGCCATGCCGGTCTTCTACGTCTAAATCACCGTTCTTGAAGCGTCGAAACCATTCTCTGCTTGTTCTTTCAGAAATAAATGCCTCACCATAGGTTTTACACAGCCTTTTTAGAGCCTCAGCCACAGATTACTACAAGTTAATGCAGAAAATTAAAAATTCCCGGAAATGACGAGCATTGGGCTCGTATGTTGACATATTCAATCGAGAAAAATTTTATGAAACAATTACAAATCGATTAATGTTTACTTGATGTTATGTTCAAAATGCCTATGATCCTTACGAAGTACCATCTGCACACCACTTGCCGCTACTAACGTCTACTGCAAAGCGGCGGAAGCAAATATGCGGGCCTAATATCCTCCATACAAGTCTCCGAAACATGTAATTAGTAAGATCTAAAGAGAATTTCGTCCAGTGAAATAAAAGGTTAATCAGAGATAAGCTAGCTTATAAATGCAATACTTGCATGTGAGTCATGTTGTCTGGTATCTGTGCGACGATTCAAGATTCGAATTGGCCAGGCGACACACTCCGCAAGATACCTAGCATACTGACCACCTGCTGTTAGTCTACTCTGACGTGCCAGTTGAGTTGTTTAATCTGCCACTGAGATGCTACAAGTCTGATCCCCGGTGACATGCAGGGAAGGGAAGCTTCTCATTAGATTATGCAAATTTTAGAGAAGCAAATTTCGCACAACGCATAACTTCTTATTAAATGAAAATTGCTAGCGGTGACACAACAAAGCATGAATATTTGAGTATCGCACCTCACACAGATATATTAATAAAGGGATTCATAAAACACTAAAGAAAACTAGTGGTCACAATAACAATTTGGTTTATTGGCGTAAGACATCAAACGAATTGATCTGCCAACTGAAATAATAATAATAAGAGTACAAGAGATAGCAGTAATGAACTACAGCCTCGGCCCAGGTGTGTGGACACGAAAGTATAAAATGAAACTAGATCATGGGTACTGACTGGAAAAGTGGTTAGTGATTTGACGAGAGATCCCTGGAAAAGCACCAATGAAAGCCAATAATGTTGCCAAAGCGAATGATGCGTGCAACCAGTTGGCTGTGAATATTAAATCCACGCAATTAAATCCTGATGCAAATCAACTAGTTCAGCATCCCTCTCACATGGGTGGCTGCATCGCCGGCACTTGCTTAGCACCCTGGAACGGTCTTGTTGTGGAAGACGGATGCAACAGTGGCTGGATGTTCTTGGTCCAGCTCAGCCACTGTTCTTTGTTCTGAGTTGGGGAGATCCCTTTCTCTATCCGTCAGCGCCCCTGATACAGCTATTTTATGACTTAACGAAACTTAGCTAGCTCTGACAGCATAGGAATCTCGCCAGCTAATAACAGCAGGCCTTGAGAGTAATGATGAATAACTGTTTAATAAACAAGTTTAACAAATTCCTACTCTCGTGGAGTTTGTCCTAGTTAACCTATGATGATACGGCACCAGAAGGAAGGCGGAAAATCACTCTAATTACATGAGAAATTTTCAACCCCAGCCAATAAAAAGTTTTGCTATAGTCTGGTATGGGGAAATGTGCCTTCTACTGAAATAATTGCCATGAGCAAATCACAGACTTCCTTACACAGATTTGAAGAAACATTGCTGCACTGCATGTCAGTGCCAACTGTCTGGTCTCATGGTTGAATACTCCATCTTTTTCACTTGGCATTCAGATCTTAGCTAGCCAAAAGGTTTGCTTTTAGTGTTTTGCACAACGCAGTCTTATACGGAATGCAGTCCACCCTCTCCCGTACTCCTGTTGCGTGGACTCGGCTGGATGCTATTTCCCTTTCCCATACCCATTTGGGGATAGCTCTCAGTGCAAAACTGGTCGTAAATTAATTTCCTTGTTACAAACTCCCAAGACCGCAAAAAAACTTAATAAATAACAGGTGGCCATAGTCGCAATAAAAGGAAAGAAGAAGGAGACGAAGAAGAAGTAATTAGTTGTGCAATCACTGGCACAAACAACATTGTGTCTAATTGTCATGCAGGAGTAAAGAGTTGACCATATTGGGATGTACATATTAGGTTATAAAAACAGTTTGCGTAACAGTTGGGAGATAAGAGGAAATAAGTTTAAGTTGCAGGGAAAAGAAGCAATTACCACTAACTTTTAATTATACTGTGAATATACTCCGAAAATAGCAAATTTTATAGTTCACATTACACAAGAATGTTCCATCCAGAGAACGATCACACACTAAAACATTAAAATCTAAAATTATGTAAAGAAATCCAAATTGTTACTACAGGAATTCAATGTTTTTACTGTAATTGAAACATTTCGGTTAAATTGTTATCTGAGAAATCTAGATAACATTTTATTTTATTACAGTGTTCGTTATCGTATTTGTATGCCTAAAAATACGATAACCAACATTATAATAAAATAAAATATTATCTTACTTTTGCAGATGGTCTTAATACAGCAATCTAGCAAAAGTGTACCATCACAATAAAAACACCAAATTCATATGGCAGCGATTTGGATTTCATTACATAATGTCTCAAGGAGATATCTTCAACGCTGCTGGCCCATTGGATCATAAATTAAATTTTAAACTGTCTGTTCAGTCTTTCGTCTCGGATTCAAATGCAAGTTCAATGCCTTGGCATAGGTGCAAATGAGCTCACAGAATGAAATACTATACTCTCTGATTATTTACTTTATGAAATTGTTCAGCATCTTCATTGCAGTTACACTATTATTTGTGTAAGTACTATTTGTGAAATTAATTAAAAAGGAGTCAGGCCTCGAAATTTGTTAGTGCGCAGCCCACATCAGAATCATGTCAAATGCAGTGATGAGCAATTATAGTAGCACAGGAACAGCGTCATCGCTTGAAAGACTAAATTCAGCTGTTGCGAATGAAGAAGTCAGAGTGTGTGCTTAAAGCGTAGACTTACGAGATCTCGAAGTACTTATGGGCTAAGCTAAATTGTTTCATGTCACTACTTTAGCTTAGGGAAACTATGTAGCGTTAAACGTACACTGCATGGAATACAAAAAAGTTACACAACTGAATTAAATGGCCACGTTACTATATATCTGAAGTCATTCAAACTAGCAGTGAAACAGTCAAATAAATAATAACTAGGGAAGAACACAGCACATTTGTAAAAGGGTAGTAGATGTCTGCATCCCAAAGATCAATTATCTTGTTGACTTCTAAAGGTTATTCCAAGCTAGATCAAAACTGTTTCCATTGAGGGAAAGAAGCTTCTCTCACTCATGCAACATGGAGTCTGGAAACACAGCTCTTGAAAAACGTATTGCGATATTTTCCTCCAGTTTTTTGAAAACAATACATGGAAGCGTACAAGGTAACGGTACATAATCAATATTCCTGCAATACCTGCTGCTGAATTTGGAAGATGGTGGCAAACAAAACTGGCCTACACCTGAATAGGAATGGAAGAACAGGTCTGGTGAGCACCTTCCAGAAAGTATAATGGAGGCCACAAGCACACAAGGCAATATACCTGTGATTACTGGAGTCAGAGAAGGCAATTTTTCTTTTCTTTTAAGATCTGAGTTAAATTACAAAGAGATATTCTTGAAAGAAATTAAACCATAACAACATCATATTATATGTAACATTTTCCAAAAAAGTAAAATAATGTCTTTCATCAGAATATTAGCGACTGAAAAACAAGATTGATGAGCTTTTGTATGTTTAGAAGACGTGAAAATTCTGAAATGTGTCTTTGCCTCGCTGAGTACCATGTAACGACAGGGGTGGAGAATTTATACATCAGTGATTACAGACAAGCATCTTTTTTGGGTGGACTTAATACTGAAAAAAGTAGTTGGTCCCACATATGTAAATGTTGGAGTAAAAATCAGAAACACTGAAAGAAACAGTTTTTTTGCAGATCAGAGCCTAGAAGCATGAGATAGTTAGTTTGTACTGCAGAATGCTTCCCTGGTAATTATTACAGCTTACAGATTCTGTCTAGGAAAATTCCCTATATTTAAGAGACGTTCATTATTGAGCTACCTGTCAGAGAAGAAGAAACAGTTAGTGGTTTGTAGAGACTTCAATGTACTTTCCTTAAAAGATAAGAACAGGAAAAATGAACAAAAATCAATATTCAAGTGTTTCAAGCAAACTTCAGCAGGTAAATTTACAACTAGTGTGCAACTAGGTAGCAGAACACTGTCTGATATCATTTTTATAGGCAGTGTTCAGACTGAAACAATTAACACGTACCGAATTGTTAATGGGCTCTCTGATCATGACTGGCAAGTAATGTAAAAAATCAATACACTTTACATCTGTGAAGAAGGCTCAAAGAAAGCAGTGAGGCTTGAGCCTTGTTAATGAAAAAAGCGTCTAATGATTTAAGAGTATATTGAAAGAGGTGGTATGGGATGAGGTGTATACAGATAGACGTGCCAATGTCAAATTCCATTAGTTCCACAGTAAACTTGCATCATAATTTGACAGTAGCTACCCTAAAAAAATTATTCAGAAAAATCATTAAAAGAACAAGTAAGTCATGGGTAAGCAAGGGAATTAAAGTCTCAAATAAGAGGAAGGTAAGAAGACCAGAATAATTCAAGATGCGACATTACTTGGAAACTATAAAATATACTGTAATATATTAAGGAAAGTCATTAAACTGTGATGAAGTATGCATAGCACGACAGAAATTCATAATTTCAACAACAATATTGAAATTACATGTGATGTAGTCAATTGAGAGACAGACCAATCAGTCAGTGTAGAAGATAGCACAACAATTCAAGTAAATAGTAGTGGTGTGACAAGTTGCGAGTACTTTTAGTCATCGCTTTCTAAACCTGACAGCGGAAATAGGATTAAATCGTTCCTTTTAAGACGCAAGAGAGTAAATTACGACATTGTTAGATCACAGAACTTCAGGCAACTGGTATCAGCACCGAAATCCTGCTCTAAAATTAATAAAAGTATAAACATTAGAAAAAACAAAAGATGAAATGATGTTGATGTTATTTCAGGCACATTTCTGAAAAGTTATTCTAACTTAGTAAGAAATGTCCTTAGTAGCGCACGTAATGCATGAGTGACTTAAGCAATTTTTCCACATGTGCTAAAATAAGTATTTGTTAAACCTCTTTGTTAGAACGGTGATAAGGAAGTCTTAAATAATCATCATCCAGTTTATTTACCAGCATATTTCTCCTAAATATTTGAAAAATTTGTGTACTGATGAACAGGCTCACTTTTCAGTAGAAACAATTCACTTTTTACATTACAGTTCTCAATCCTGAAGAATTTCTCGACAGAAAACGGCATTGTTAGATTCACCCAACAAACATTATAAGCTTTAAATAATAATGCATCGCTTGTTAGTATTTGTTGTCAACTTACCGTGAATTAAGTGTGTACATCATGATACACGCTAAGAAAAATCAAGTGTTATGGAACTGACGGATTTACAACTGGTCTGAGTCATACAAAACAAAGAGAATGCAAAAATTTATGCTGAATAATACAAACTATGCTGTAAGAGTGGAAAATTCTAGAACTTGTTAGAAATCACAAAGGAAGTGCCAAGTGGCTCAAATTTCGATCCAGTCATATATATATATATATATATATATATATATATATATATATATATATATATATATATATATATATGAATGACACCGCACTTAATATTCAACAAGCAGAATAGGTGCTTTTTGCAGGTGATGCTAGTGTTATGAAAACTCCCATTAGACCATTAGAGAAAAAGCTACAGAAGAGATTGCTGATGACGTTTTGAAAGGTTTCTGTTGGATTCCTTTCATGTTAATTTCTTAAATCTCTTGCCATTGACGGCATAAATTCCTCTTCTAAATTTACTGTGGTGTTTCTGACTATCTGGGAGGAGACTGAGCAGTGAAACGTGTTACTTTTACACATAAACAAGAACGATCTGTCCGACTACTACACTTTAAAACACAGTTTATATGTAATTCATGTCACACAGTCTCATACGGAACCTACATCCGCTTTCTTTTGTATACTGTATTACAGTTTCTCAAAAAGTGGATCTCGTAACATGGGCTCTTCCTAAATTTCGCGAAAACGCGATATATTCCTTTCTGGGCAACAAATAGTCAAACAAACAGTTAATGTAGCAAATTAACGGGAATCAGGAAATACAGTATGCGAAATTTAAAAGAATCCAAACTCTCCAATATCAGGAGTTTGAAATTTAGCGCTAACTGCAATGTGAGATGCTTTTAATAGTTTTCACAACGTTACTCAGTCAAAATCTGGCATAATAACTAAATAGATTCTGATAGTATGTACAGTACACCAGTGGCAAGACGCGAAACAATACCTTGACTGCGCGGTAACAATGGCGATGTTACGGATGATAGTGCCATTAAACCAGAGTTACTAAACACGGTTTTCCGAAATTCCTTCACAAAAGCGAACGAAGTAAATATTCCAGAATCCGAATCAAGAACAACTGCCAGCATGAATGACGTAGATATGGATATCCTCTGTGTAGTGAAGCAGCTTAAAACACTCAAAAAGGTAAGACTTCCAGTCTAGACTGCATACCATTCAGGCTACTTTCATAATATGCTAATACAATATCTCCATACTCAGCAGCTACATACAACAGCTCGCTCGAAGAAAGATCCCCACCTCATGACTTCAGAGTTACACAAATCACACTAACAGGCAAGAAAGGATTTAGAAGTAACTCGCTGAATTACAGACCCATATCACTAACGTCGATTTGCATTAGGATTTTTGGAACGTATTCTGTGCTCAAAAATCAAGAATCACCTCAGATAAACGATTTATTGAAAAATAGCCAACATGCACTCAGAAAAAATCATTCTTGTGAAACGCAACCAGATCTTTATTCTCATGATGTAATATGTGCTATTGACAGAAGCTGTCAAACTATTTCCATATCTCTAGATTTTCAGAAGGCTTTTGAAACCGTTCCTCCTAAGCGACTTACAATCAAACTGGGTGCCTAAGGAGTATCGTCTCAGTTATGCAACTGGGTTCGTGATTTCCTGTCAGAGAGGTCGCAGTTCGTAGTAACAGACAGAAAGTCATCGAGTAAAACAGATGTAATATACAGCGTTCTCCAACGAAGTGTTATAGGCCTTCTGTTGTTCCTGATCTACATAAACAACTTAGAAGAGAAACTGAGCAGCCTTCTTAGATTGTTTGTTGATGATGTCATTTACCCTCATTTAAACTCACCAGTCCTCAAAAGGAATTGAAAAGGATTTAGACAAGATAACATTATGGTGTAAAAAGTGGCAATTAACTCTAAATGATGAAAAGTGTGAAGTCATCCACATGAGCACTAAAAAGAGTCCGCAAAATTTGAGTTACACAGTAAATCACACAAATCTAAAGGCGGTAAACTCAACTAACTACTTACGGAACGATCATATTGAAAGTGTTGTGGGGAAAGCAAACTAAAACTGCGACTTACTGTCAGTACACTTAGAAAATGCAACAGGTCTACTAAAGGCACGGTTCCAACTTTTTGTCAGGGTCTACAGTGATTAGAGAAGCGCTAGTCGATAGTCGTTGGTTTGTTTGTTTGTTCTGAAAGCCAGTTAGTCAGGCAGTAGTAGCAAGCCGGCACACACGCAGCAACAGGGGTTTGTGAATCTTGCGAGTTCCTAATCGGAAGCGTATTTTATGATATTATCTGTGTGTTGTAATAGTTTAGTCTCTTGAGTTTCTGTGTGTTAATTTAATATCTAATAACGACAGTTCTCTCGTTTTCCTTTGGGACCGATTTAGTGACATATTACAAGTTCTTAATCAGTGGTGAATTATTTAGTTTCACCTGAGTGCTTCAGTAGTTTGGTTTTTGAATCTCTGCGTGTTAATCTAATTTATTAGGCACAGTTCGTGCGTTTTCGTCAGTGTCTCCTGTAGAGTTGGGCAGCACGTTCCGACAGTCCATTTATCTGCATAGTTTAGCTTTGCACGGTATTTAGTATGGACAGGGACTGCGATTGTTGTGCGCAGATGAGTGCCGAGTTGGTGATACTTCGCTGTCAGCTCTAGGCTGTGGTGGCCTCGGTTACACAGCTTGAGGCTGCAATGGATGGGCACCACTATAGTGGGCCGGCCGTGAGGAACCAACAGACGACCAGCACGTATGAGTCCTACGGTTGGTCCTCACTGATTTCCAGCCCAGTTACTGCTCGCACTGAGGTTTAGCGCTCATCTGTGGTCGAGTGGGAGGTCTCCCCAGGGCGTAGCAGGTGGCGAAAGACTTCCCAGGCGGCCGCACTTGAGGCCTCCCAAGTTTGTCTGACAAACAGGATCCACTTGCTGTCTGTGGCTGGCACTATCGCTGAGCCAGATGCCGTCGCCTGTCCAGTTTCAGAGGAAACCACTCAGCCTGCAAGATCCGGACAATCACAGAGCGTTGGATTATTGATAGTTGGGAGCTCCAACGGTAGGCGCAATATGGGGCCCCTTAGGGATCTGTCTGCCAAGAAGGGAAGCAAACCCAATCTGCTCTCCGTTTGCATACCAGGTGGAATCACTCCTTACGTGAAATGGATACTCCCAGATGCCATGAAGAGAACAGGGTGCAGCCAAATGCAGGTGCTGGCTCACATCATTACCAATGATGTGAGTCACTTTGGATCAGAAGAGATTCTCTCTGGTTTCGAGCTCTAACGGAAGTAGTAAAGGCTGCCAGTCTTGCTTGCAAGATGAAAGCAGAGCTGACCATTTGCTGCATACTCGACGGGACAGATTGCGGACTTCTGGTACAGAGCCGAGTTAGGGGTCTAAATCAGAGGTTCAGACGGTTCTCCGACCGTGTAGGCTACAGATTCCTCGACTTGTGCCAAAGGATGGTTGGGTTTCTGGTTCTGCTGAATAGATCAGGTCGTGGACTGGGCGGTTTTTCAGTTTAGAGGGTCTCGAGAAAACACAAGAAGGGCTTCAGTCACAAAGGGGGCAGCCCAAACACAGGAAGAACGTAGATACAGGAACCATCGGTGTAACAGTTGTAAATTGTCGTAGCTGTGTTGGGAAAGTACCAGAACTTCAAGGGTTACTAGAAAGCGCTGATGCTCAAATCGTTATAGGCACTGAAGGGTGTATCTTGTCGCGAAATTGAAGTAGATTGTTCCTGTGAGTTAGTATGGGCAGAAGTCTTGTTGGCAACCGGAATAAAATAATAATGAGATCCTTTTACTGACGTCCCAATTCAGAAGTCACAGTTGCTGAAAGGTTTAAAGAAAACTTGAGTTTGATAATGAACACGTAACCGACTCATACGATTATACTTGGTGGTGACATTAATTTACCCTCGATGTGTTGGCGAAAGTACTTGTTTAATGCCGGAGGTACGCATAAAATATCATCCGAAATTGTGCTAAACGCATTCTCTGTAAATTATTGCGAGCAGTTAGTTCATAATCCCACGCGAGTAGTAAGCGGTTGTGAAAGCATACTTCACCTCTTAGCAACAAATAATCCTGAGTTAATAACGAGCATCAAAACGGATACAGGGATTAGTGAACACAGGGTTGTCGCAGAGAGATTGAATATTATGACCTCCAAATCCTCCAAAAATAAACGAAAAATATACCTATTCAAAAAAGCAAAGAAAAATTCATTTGACGCCTTCCTAAGAGACAATCTCCACGCCTTCCAAATTAATAATATAAGTGTAGACCAGACGTGTTTTGAATTCAAGGAAACAGTATCAAATAAATTAACAAACGATGGGGCTGATCCTCCTTGGTACACAAAACGGGTCAGAACACTGTTGCAGAAACAACGAAACAAACATGCCAGATTTAGACAGACGACAAATACCCAAGATTGGCGATCTTTTACAGAATCTCGAAACTTAGCGCGGCCTTCAGTGCGAGATGTTTATAATAGTTTCCACACCGAAACTTTGTCTCGAAACCTGGCAGAAAATCCGAAGACATTCTTGTCGTATGTGAAGTATCTTAGAGGCAAGAAACAATCAATGCCTTCTCTGCGCGATAGCAATGGAAATACTATCTACGACAGTGCTGCCAAAGCAGGGTTACTAAACACAGCCTTCCGAAATGCCTTCACAAAAGAAGACGCAGTAAATATTCCAGAAATGGAATCAAGAACAGCTGCCAACATGTCTGACGTAGAAGTAAATATCCTCGGAGTAGTGAAGCAACTTAAATCACTTAATAAAAGCTAGTCTTCTGGTCCAGACTGTATACCAATTAGGTTCCTTTATGCTGTTGCATCAGCTCTATATTTAACCATTATATACCACCGTTCGCTCCACGGAAGATCCGTACCCAAAGAATGGAAAATTGCACACATCACACCTATATTCAATAAAGGTAGTAAGAGAAGTCCACTCAATTACAGGCCCATATCATTAACGTCGATATGCAGCAGGATTTTGAAACGTATATTGTGTTCGAACATCACGAAGTACGTCGAAGAAAAGATCTACCGACACATAGTCGACTTGGATCTAGAAAACATCGTTCTTGTGAAACACAACTTACTCTTTATTCGAATAAAGTGTTGAGTGCGATTGACAATGGATTTGAGGTTGATTCCGTATTATTGGATTTCCGGATGGCTTTTGACATTGTACCACGCAAGCGGCTTGCAGTGAAATTGCGTGTTTATGGAATATCGTCTCAGTTATGTGACTGAATTTGTGATTTCCAGTCAGAGAAGTCACAGTTCGTAGTAATTAACGGAAAGTCATCGGGTGAAACAGAACTGATTTCTGGCGTTCCCCAAGGTAGTGCTATAGGTCCTATTCTGTTCCGTATCTGTATAAACGGATTGAGAGACAATATGAGCCGCCTTCTCAGGTTGTTTGCAGATGACGCTGTCGTTTATTGACTAATAAAGTCATCAGAAGATCAAAACAAATTGCAAAACGAATTAGAAAAGATAATTGAATGGTGCGAAAATTGGCAGTTGACCCTAAATAACGAGAAATGTGAGGTCCTTCACATTAGTACTAAAAGGAATCCGTTAAACTTCGGTTACATCATCAATCAGTCAAATCTAAAGGCCTTAAATTCAACTAAATACCTAGGAATTAAATTTACAAACAACTTAAATTAGAAGGAAGGATGATGCTGTAGTATACAGAGAAGTTGCAGCATGAAAAAATTGTAGCGAAATGCAGGAAGATCTGCAGCAGATAGGCACTTGGTGCAGGGAGTGGCAACTGACCCTTAACATAGACAAATGTAATGTATTGCGAATACATACAAAGAAGGATCCTTTATTGTATGATTATATGATAGCGGAACAAACACTGGTAGCAGTTACTTCTGTAAAATATCTGGGAGTATGCGTGCGGAACGATTTGAAGTGGAATGATCATATAAAATTAATTGTTGGTAAGGCAGGTACCAGGCTGAGATTCATTGGGAGAGTCCTTAGAAAATGTAGTCCACCAACAGGGGAGGTGGTTTACAAAATACTCGTTCGACCTGTACTTGAGTATTGCTCATCAGTGTGGGATCCGTACCAGATCGGGTTGACGGAGGAGATAGAGAAGATCCAAAGAAGAGCGGCGTGTTTCGTTACAGGGTTATTTGGTAACCGTGATAGCGTTACGGAGATGTTTAGCAAACTCAAGTGGCAGACTCTGCAAGAGAGGCGCTCTGCATCGCGGTGTAGCTTGCTCGCCAGGTTTCGAGAGGGTGCGTTTCTGGATGAGGTATCGAATATATTGCTTCTCCCTACTTATACCTCCCGAGGAGATCACGAATGTAAAATTAGAGAGATTCGAGTACGCACGAAGGCTTTCAGACAGTCGTTCTTCCCGCGAACCATACGCGACTGGAACAGAAAAGGGAGGTAATGACAGTGGCACGTAAAGTGCCATCCGCCACACACCGTTGGGTGGCTTGCGGAGTATAAATGTAGATGTAGATGTAGAAAATGTTGTGGTAAGGCTAACCGAGGACTGCGATTTATTGGCAGGACAGTTAGAAAATGTAACAGACCTACTAAGGAAACTGCCTACACTACGCTTCTCCTTCCTCTTTTAAAGTACTGCTGCGCGGCGTGGGATCCTTACGAGACAGGATTGACGGAGTACATCGAAAAAGTTCAAAGGAGGGCAGCACGTTTCGTATTATCACAAAATATGGGAGAGAGTGTCACTCAAATGATCTGGGCTGGACATCATTAAAAGAAAGGGGTTTTTCGTTTCGACGGAATCTTCTCACGAAACTCCATTCACCAACATTCTCCTCCGAATGCGAAAATACTTTTGTTGACACCGACTTACATAGGGACAAACAATCACCACGATAAAATAACGGAAATCAGAACTCGTACGGAAAGTTATAGATGTTAGTTCTTTCCGTACGCTGTACGAGATTGCAATAATAGAGAATTGTGAAGGTAGTTCGATGAACCCTCTGCCAGGCACTTAAATGTGATTTGCAGATTATTCATGTAGATGTAGATGTAGATGTAGAAGAGACGCTATGCTTGTCCGCCGTCCTGTGGAATGCTGCCACGCCGTGTGGGATCGGCCTCATTCAGGTTCGATGCAGAACGTCGAAGAAGTTCAATGAAGGGCAGCTCTCTTTTGTATTTTAGAAAACTAGGGAAGATAGTGCCACGGATATGATACACGAATTGGGGTGGCAGTCATTAAAATACAGGCGTTTTTCTTTGGTGCAGGAATTTTTCATAAAATTTCGATGACCAACTTTCCCATCAGAGGGTGAAAATGTCTTGTTGGCGCCCATCTACACAGGGAGAAATAATCATCATAATGAAATAAGAAAAATCAGAGCTCACTTTACCCGCGTGGTCTTCGAGAATGGAACTGTAGAGAAGTAGCCTAAAAGTGGTTTGATGAACCCCATGCCAGGCACTTAATTCTCAATTGCTCAGTGATCATATTGATGTAGATATAGAATGTTCCTAATTTTTGAGTGTACATGTTGATAAAATGCTGGGTTGGGGAAGCGTATTACTGTGCTTCTCAAACCATTCAGATACAACCAGTTGAGTTACTCTTTCTCTTTGTCTTGAAAAATCAAGAGCCCAACATATTCTGCACATCTCCACTGAATAATATCTTATCCAATAATTTTCTGTAGAATTAGAAAGTATTTATTGCAGAAAAGCGAGAAGTAAGAATAGCAGTGGTGTTCGTCTGTGGTCATCGTGTACTGGTGGGTACCTCTTCAAGGAGTTCGGCATTTTAACTGCACCATCAGAGTACGTATATTTGCCAAAGGATCTTCGTCCGAAATAATCCACTACAGTTTGTGAAAAGACTGCGACAGACGGACGTATATTGGATTGATTCCGGAAATTTGTTGTGCATCTATGAAGGAAAGTGCATACTCGACTCTAGTTGGGTACGTTGTAGAGTACTGCTGCAATTTCGAATTTTCATCCACAGAAAGGTGCAGAAGACTTTGAAGTAATTTATAGACCTGCTGCTAGGGTCATGAAATATCTACGTTCCGAGATCCGATACTCGAGGTAGATTCTCCAATAATCCTACTGTTTCCATTGTATACAGGTCAACCAGAACATTATGACCTCTGATCCGCTGCCGATATAAACCCGTCCAGGCGATAGCAGCGTAACCTGCCAAAGAATGACTGCGTCAGAAACACGCACGGTGCACGTAATTTCGGGGAGCATGCTGACTGTATGTAGAATGAAGAAGGCACGCGATCTATGTGAGTTAGACCGAGAGCAGACTGTGATGGCTCAGAGACTCGGCACAAGCCTTTCGCAAACTACACGACTTGTGGTGAGTGTCTTCAACACGTGGGGAAAACAAGGTGAAACTACACCCAGACGTCGTGGGGTTGGTCGGCCACCCCTCATTACATATGCCGGACATTTTAGGCTTGGCAGACTGGTGAAACATGACAGGCGACGAACTGTGGAGGAACTGACATCAGACTCTAATGTTGGGAAGAGTACAATTGCGTCTGAACATCCAGTGCACCGAAAACTCCTAACAATGGGCCTCGGCAGCCGACGACACGTACATATACAAATGCAAACATCACGACATCGGCAACTGCGACTGAAATAGGCACGTGACCATCGGCACTGCACGATGAAGCAGTGTTGGAGCGTTGCACGGTCTGATATACCCCTATACCTCCATCATGCCGATGTGAGGGCACGAATCTGTCGTCTTCCAGGGAAACAGCTCCTTCACACCTGCACTGCGAGACGGAGACAAGCTGGCGACGGCTCCATTATACTTTGGGGAACATTCACGTGGGCATCCATAGCTCCAGTGGGGCTTGTGTAAGGCACCATGACGGCGAAGGAGTATCGTACACTTGTTTTGGAGACCACGTACGTCTCTCCATGACCGTCACGTTTCCCCATGACAGTGGCGATTTTCAACAAGATAATGCACCAAGCTACAAGGTGAGGGATGTGATGGTGCGGTTCGAGGTACTCAGTCACGAGTTCTAATTGATGCGCTGGCCCAACTCGCCACATCTGAACCCGATCAAACTCACCTGTGATTTGATTGAAAGTGACGTCAGAGCTCATCGCCCCCCTCACCAGAATTTTCTGGAATTCGGTGACTTGTGTGTGCAGATGTGGTGGCAACTCACTCCAGCGCCCTACCAAAGACTCGTTGCTTTCATTCCACTACGCGTCATCGCTGTGGTCCGTGTCAAACGTGGACATACTGGATTTAGGAAGGTGGTCATAATGTTGTTGCTGATCAGTGTATGTCTGCTATAGGAAATATACAAATAATGCAGGCTGTACTCGAAATCCGCCCAACAGCATTTGGAGACTTCTCGAGGGACTTTTTTTGTGCGTATTATGTCATGTGGGATCCATGGTCTCTTATGACTTGGCTCAGGGAAATTGCTTTTCATTTTACTTTTTACGCCCATTTGCTAATGAATCTGCACTGCACTGAAAATATCTGCACAGGTGAGAGTTGTGTGAGAGAACCCTCTTCACTCTTCGTCCTCAAGCTTGCCTTCCTTACTTCACGGTTATCTCTCGCGTTTGTTTTTTCTTCAGTCTTAGTTGTACGTTAAGAAGCCGCATTGATAGGCATATTGATGAAGTGTTTGCTGATATGAGCCTCGCGTGAGGGTTCACTAGATGCAGTGGAACTGGCACAACGGCGTTATGCTGAACCGCTCCTCACTGTACTTTTGCACCTGTACATGGACATTTACGAGGAACCTGGTGCTTCCGTGTTAGAATGGGATATGCTGCCCATGGGAGTGTATGCCAGATGACTCGATCTGGAAGAGAATACATTGCCCGTAATTGAATATAGTTATCGCGCCAGTAGCCTGCTCGTTGCACTAGCACAGGACACAACTGAACCAACTATTCTGAGAATCTAAAATGAAGAAAAATTGTACTAGTGTTAGCCGAAAAATATGGCGTCATTGCAGTGAGTGGACGTGCATGTCGAAAGGAGTTTGAAAATGGTCCCTACAACAATCTACGAAAGACCACTCTTTTCCTCCTTTCGTGCTCTTTACAGAGGAGGTCGAGATTACAATGGCGATCTTATTAAGCAGCAGGTTTAGTCGTGTGGGGGATAACGAAAGTTCATATAATCTCGTCTACTGCAAGCTCTTTGCTTTCCAAGAAAAAAAAGTCCAGTAAACATGTCCCTTAAAACGCATAGCATGAGAGCTATGAGCACTTCTTCATCTTCGCTATTTTGAAACACACCGCTTCTAATGAACAAGTGCTCATAACTTTTAAGGTATGCATTTTCGAGCACATGTTTACTGGACTTTTTTTCTTGTTTTGGTCCATACTACCACTTCCCAAAATAAGGAAGGCAAAGAGCTTGCAGTAGAAGAGATTTGTTTCACAGTATCGAAAGTCAAGAACTGCTGAAACCTCTTAAGGTATGCGCCTTAGACCACATGTTTACTTGACTTTTTTGTTTCGAATGATTATTCCTGTCACATCCTTGAATATTGACCATTACTTCTGAAACCCCATGTACATCGTCGATTACAAAAAATGTATTCAAACTAATCCCCGTCAAAATTAGTATAGTGACGGAAATTAAAAATAAAATCTGTCACTCATCGACGTCAAGTCAATTTCAGCAGCAAAAAATTATTTACGTAAATCTTTTATGAATAAAATTTCCGACCAGCAAAAATTACGATCTTCTCTTCTGTATATTCATCACAATATCAGAGATTAAGCGACAAGTGATATCAGCAGTATAATTTGCTACCTACACTCGCTTTATTCTGTTTTGCTTTTAAGGTAATAATTCGATTTCGTTTATTTGTTCTGTCTTTCTCATATATAACCAGTCCGCAACATTAAAGAATTGAACTGAGTCTATGAATCTTTGACTGTCAGGTAAATATCTTTTAATATCAAATTTATCTATACTTTTTGATTTAGATAATTGTAATGAGATTATGAATTTCGGCGTCAGCTTTACTGCAATTACGACTATTTAGCGTGTATCAAATGTCTTTGGTTCTTGGAAGACCTTCTCAATTTATTATTTCTCATTACTTTTAGTCTTGGTTACATAAAATTTAACGTTGAAGGGCAACTTATTTTCGGTCATAAATCCGGAACCAAATTTTCTTTTCAGTACTGTATATTCATTTGAATTCCTTTAGCTGAAAACTCAGTACGGCAAGATCGTCGTAAGTGTACAAGTGTGCCGGCCGAAGTGGCCGTGCGGTTAAAGGCGCTGCAGTCTGGAACCGCAAGACCGCTACGGTCGCAGGTTCGAATCCTGCCTCGGGCATGGATATTTGTGATGTCCTTAGGTTAGTTAGGTTTAACTAGTTCTAAGTTCTAGGGGACTAATGACCTCAGCAGTTGAGTCCCATAGTGCTCAGAGCCATTTGAACCATTTGTACGAGTGTGAGCAAAAGAAAAGTACCCAATAACTAACAGCACTTATCAAGAAAAAGGACAAACAATAAACCTGGTTGCCACCATCACTTTAGTCAGTACAATTAAACAGGAACATCAGATGTTAGCAACACTGCATCCCATTGAAAATATGTAATTGAAAAGGCCACTCGATGCAGTTAATCATAAGTAATAGCGTTTCTGTACGTATTTCTTTATCATGCTTCCTTCGAAAGTCTTGGACTGTCTACACAAAGTTACGGACAAACCGTCTCTATAGGAACAAGATGACCTTCCGCTTTCAAATACTAGAGTCTGTCAGCTCAAATAAAATGATCTAGAGTCATTACTTCAATCAAGGTCCAAAATCTACCGGGAGAAAACCAACAAACTACCACAACACTATCCTTTAAGAGTGTGCCACAAAAAAACAAAATAGCCACAACTCAGTTTCTTCTGATTGTGCTTCCAGAACCACAAACTTTACACCACGAAAGAGTACGGATCCCAGTCCACTATCATCTATCAAAACTCACAACAACCGTCTTTGACTCTTGTTCCCTACAGCCTCTTAATACACGAAAGAGCCAAACAAATTGGTACACCCGCCTAATGTCGTGTAGGGCCCCTGAGAGCACGCAGAAGTGCCGCTACACGACGTGGCGTGGCCTCGACTAATGTCTGAAGTAGTGCTGGAGTGAACTGACATCATGAATCCTGCAGGGGCGTCCACAAATTCGTAAGAGTACAAGGGGGTATAGATCTCTTCTGAACGTCACGTTGCAAGGCATGCCAGATATACTCAATAATGTTCATGCTCGGGGGGTTTGGTGGACAGCGCAAGTATTTAAACTCAGAAGAGATTTCCTGGAGTCATTCTCTAGCAAATCTGGACATGTGGGTTGTCGCATTGTCCTGCTGGAATTATCCAAGCCCGTCGGAATATACAGTGGGCATGAATCGATGCAGGTGATCATACAGGCTGCTTACGTAAGTCTCACTTCTCAGAGTCGTATCTAGACGTATCAGTAGGTCCCATATCACTCCAACTGCACACGCCACACACCATTACAGAGCCTCCACAAGCTTGAATAGTTCCTTGCTCACATGCAGGTTCCGTGGATTCATGAGGTTGTCTCCATACCCGTACACGCCCATCCACTCGATACAATCTTAAACGAGACCCGTCCGACTAAACAATATGATTTTAGTCATCAACAGTCCATAGTCGATGCTGACGGGCCCAGTCGAGGTGTAAAGTTTTGTGTCGTGCAGTCATCAGAGGTACACGAGTGGTCCCTCGGCTCCAAAAGCCCATATCGATGATGTTTCGTTGAATGGTTCGCACGCTGACACTTGTTGATGGCGAAGCATTAAAATCTGCAGTAATTTGCAGAAGGGATGCACTACTGTCCGTTGAACGATTTTCTTCAGTCATCGTTGGTTCCGTTCTTACAGGATCTTTTTCCAGCCGCAGCGATATCGCAGATTTGATATTTTACCGGATTACTGATATTCGCGGTACACCCGTGAAATGGCCGAATGAGAAAATCCCCACTTCATCGCTACCTCGAATATGCTGTGTCCTATCGCTCGGACGCCGACAATAACACCACGTTGGAACTCACTTAAATCTTGATAACCCGCCTTTGTAGCACCAGTAAGAAATGCACCAGACACATGTTGTCTTCTATAGGCACTGCGGGTCGCAGCACCGCGTTCTGCCTATTTACATATCCCTGTATTTGCATACGCATGCCTATACCAGTTTCTATGGCGCTTCAGTGTACATTTCAACACAAATAAATAATTAATCCATCCCGGAAAAGTATAACTTGCGAACAATGGCCTCCCTGGATCACGTAAACTGTTAGGCGAAACCTAACTTGTTAACCCTAACACTTGCAAATCATATCCTCCAAAATTTACCTTGGCACTGTACTCGATGTGTCAATGGCCTTGCCGCACTGGTACCACATGTTCCCGACATATCATCGAAGTTAAACGCTGTTGGGATTAGCTAGCACTTGGATGGGTAACCGTCCGGTGTGCCGAACCCTATTGGCAAGCAGGGTGTACTCAGTCCGTGTGAGACCTTGATTGGGAAGTAGCGGTTCCGGTCACGAAAGCTGACAACGGCCGAGAGAACGATATGCCGACCACATGCCCCTGTTGGCTGCCGATGACATGGTGGTTGGTCGGTACCTTTGGGCCTTCACGGCCTATTCGGACGGAGTTCAGCTTACAGGGGAGGCCGCCATTTGTGAAATTCAGATTCGATTCATACTGCGCATAATAAAAGCTCATGGCCAGAGGTGTAATGTGGCAAAGCACCAAGATGCACTTCTCAGCCGTTGTCGAGAAAATCGACAATTAAAAGAAACCGTTGCCCTGAAATACTCTCTACTATTAATAGTTTTCTACAGCGTCGTGGCGCAGCGGTAAGCGCTCGGATTCGTAATCCGAAGGTCGCCGGATCGAATCTCGCGCCATGCAACTTTTTGTAATGTTAGTTTTTTGTAATTCAAATATATATATATATATATATATATATATATATATATATATATATATATATATATACAAACTATTAATGAATTGCTTATGCATGTTGGTCAAGGCGGCTCGCTCTCCAATTGTACCGCCTCCATTTTTCCGTTTTTTTAACAGGGTGTACCAAAACTCTCCCGTCCGCACTGATTTTCGACGATTATATAAGTTGCGCTAGGGACCGCATCTACCTTCTTTCGAAGTTAGCAGGCAACTACGCTGTTATGCGGCGGCTCGTTTCGGCCCATTCAACATCTGTCCTTCAAGTGTAACGAGCGAGTAACGGAGTTTATATTTCATACCTGCCACAGCGAATTTGTGTTCGTGGGGTCTCATTTCTAATTCGAACGTTTGACTTACGTTATACGTATTCGTTTCGGAATATCGTTTCTACGTCTTCCGTTAACTATACGTGGTTAACATTATGAAGACAATTAATAACATTTGTGAAATACAACTTTGTTTGCGGAAAACGTAATGATGTTCGAAGCCGACTTTCAACAACTTATTATATGCACAATTGTTGCAACTGACTGCCAGGAAAAAAAAATATATATATATATATATATATATATATATATATATATATATATATATATAAAATTACAAAAAACAAATACTAAAAAAAAAGTCGCATGGCGCGAGATTCGATCCGGCAACCTTCGGATTACAAACCCGAGCGCTTACCGCTGCGCCACGACGCTGTGGAACATTATGCATCGTTGAGAGTATTTCACCGCAACTGTTTCTTTTAACTGTCGATTTTCTCGACAACGGCTGAGAAGTGCATCTTGGTGCTTTGCCACATTACACATCTGGCCATGAGCTTTTATTATGCGCAGTATGAATCGAATCTGAATTTCACAATTGGCAGCCTCCCCTTGTTAGTTTAGGACAAGCGAAGTAGCATGTATACGTCTTATCGCAATTCACCAGGTCGCATCTAAAAAATGTCGTACCTGAGACTAACTCTTCATTACTTCAACCTATATATATCATATGAAAAAGAATGGGAACCATTAATTTTGTCAAAAATACGGTGGTACTATTCCTTTTAACAATTTAAATATTTTTGACGAACGCATCGTATGCTTTCCCAGCGGCCAGTTATGGCAACAGGCCTTAAGCTCTCTAGACTGCAGCATGACAGGTTGCTGAACATTGCAGGGTCATGCACGTACAGTATTTCGACATAAAAAACTCTACAGCACTGTTACAAAACACATATTGGAAAACTTTCACAAGCAGTGTGTGTGTGTGTGTGTGTGTGGGTGTGTGTGTGGGTGGGTGGGTGGGTGGGTGTGTGTGTGGGTGGGTGGGTGTGTGCGTTTTACATTCCCTTGGAATGTAGCTCCTCATCTGGCCTCACAAGAGCTGAGTGCACCCAGGAAGCCAACACCACTCGGCAGATCTGGACCATCACCCATCTAAGCGCTAACGAAGCTCGACAGCAATTAGCTTCGGTGTTCTGACGGGAACCGGTATTACAACTACGGGCAAGGCCGTTGCCTTTATCCTAGTCTTACTCACTGATAATTAATACAGACCCCTTCATTTCTCAACAGGGTTCAAATTGCTATGTGATCATCACCCGGCGGCCGCGGTGGTCTCGCGGTTCTAGGCGCTCAGTCCGGAACCGCGCGACTGCTACGGTCGCAGGTTCGAATCCTGCCTCGGGCATGGATGTGTGTGATGTCCTTAGGTTAGTTAGGTTTAGGTAGTTCTAAGTTCGAGGGGCTGATGACCACAGATGTTAAGTCCCATAGTGCTCAGAGCCATTTGAACCATTTGATCATCAGCTCCACCTAGTATAAATAGCAGTCAAATATTTTACTCTCATAGAAACAAGTAATTATTCACATGGCTGTACGAAGATTTTAGTCAGTCATATAACGTTATCAAGTCACTAAGCGCTTAATCTTACGTACCCTGTTGTATGGCACTGCTCTTCAGATAACTATAAAGCATAACCCTTACTAACATTCTTAACCAATGTGTCCTACAAGTCTTTGAAGTCCGTCTCACCCTATATCTATAATACTTCAAAACATAAAAGCTTTATCTACTCACTTCCCGTAAAATTCCAATAAATCCCATTTAAATATCTTACAAACAAAATAATATTAAGCAAAACCCTTACAATTTAAAAAATGTAAAACTCATCCGTTGACTGTATTGGTACGTCTTTAACCGTACCTTTAACACTTATATAGTACAACACATATTAACACGCTTAGTTCTTATGAGTACCACGGACAGTAATATCTTTCTGGTACCTCGTTACTGCAGGAAGTGTACTCCACATCCCTTCTGCCTTCAGTTTCAAATTCTTTTAACTATTGTCGTCTCTTCGCACAAATGTGTGCAAACTTCTTTAACCTTCTCGTTTCCCTCTAAGTCCTACTTTTCCTGTTATATTTTATACTGTGAAATGATTCCCGAATATTAGTTTCTCACAACACAAGAAAAAACTTTCTGTGTCCTAATTAAGTTTAATTATTCAATTATTGTAGATTACAGTCCTTCCAGCCGGCCGGAGTGGCCGAGTGGTTCTAGGCACTACAGTCTGGAACCGCGCGACCGCTACGGTCGCAGGTTCGAATCCTGCCTCGGGCATGGATGCGTGTGATGTCCTTTGGTTAGTTAGGTTTAAGTAGTTATAAGTTCTAGGGGACTGATGACCTCAGAAGTTAAGTCCCATAGCGCTCAGAGCCATTTAAACCATTTTGAACTGTCCTTCCTTTATTAATTGCCCCTTCTGTAGACGCTGTATCTTCACATCTTTGTTATGAGATATGGCTACATCTGGCGTTGAAAAATTGTCCAACATACACTAATTCACAACTATCATTACTGTTTTCTCTTCTTCCTGGTAAGAAGTTTTTACATAAGGTGTCAAGAATCATGTTATATCGTGTACCTGATACTTCCCCGATTCTCAGTCAGGATGAACGTCTTTCTGCATAACTTGTAGTTGAATGTGTAATTCCCGTATTTCACCTAGTAGATTTTTTCTTCTCATTCATATGTCCGTTATTTTTTATGAATTGTGAAAACTTCCTTTCCTAGTCATCACCCTTTTAAGGGTCATTAGGTTATCATTTCTGTTCAGTAAATAAACTCCCATAATTGTACCCACTATTACCTCTCGGGATACTACTTAGGTACTGTTGTGTGGAAGATCATTCAATATTTTTTCAGATCCTGTTAAGAACATTGGCCACACAATACGCGTTGTAGCACAACAGGTTCCATCCAGAAGACCTAGCTTTTTCAACACCCTCTTTTTCCAGATTTGCTTGCAGGTGACATTTCCAAACAAGACCACGCTGTCCATCTTGTAGTCTCAAAACGCTTGAAAATCCAGTGCAACACACTGAACACTGTTATCAGAAACTAGGGCAATACTTTTTGTATTCCTTTCTCAAAATGCCTTTGCTAGTTGCTGCTTTAATTGGGAATAAATTCACTATTGTCGACCAACTTCCAACATCAGCACCACCAATTCCTTTCTGCAAAGGGACAGAAATGTCTATAGATGATAAGTTCCTCAAGTGCAAAAATATTATCGGATGTGGTTGTATTTTCATCCTCTCACTCTTAGATTTTGTTTGCTGACGTATCCCGCTTGTTTCTATCTCTTTACACACCATTCCACTAATCCCCCTATAATAGTTTTGGATATGTGCTAAATACTTCTTTACTCCAAAGTGACCATGCATTCTGTGTATTCACCATATCAAATGACTAGCATATAGCTAGGTATACAGGTTCTCCACCTCATTAAACCATGACACCTGCTATTGAATAGTATTCCTTTCTGCAAAATCCAAAACCTCTTCCAAGGCCTATCATTATCTGTTGCTAATATTTCTTTTTTGTTTTATTTTGCCCAGAATCCTTCTGTTGTTCTCTATTCAAATAATTCATAAATACTTTATGAAATGCTTTAATTACTTTTCATACTCCAAAAAGCATACTTTATAAACTGTAAACTCCTTTCTGGTGTTTGAATAATTTATTTTCGCAGTCATCCCTAAGGGCCAGAGAGATAGTGCATCCAAGACCTTGTTTATTTGCTCTTTTATAAACCTGGTTTCTGTATTGTACTGTTGCAAAAATGAAACCCAGCATATGAAACCCAGTTTGCCAGTCATTACAAATTTTGAAGCTCTATGATCATAATAAAGTACTATTTGTGTCAAGAGGACAAATATTTAAATTTCTTTGTAGACTAAACAACTGCTAAGTTTTCTTTTCTGTCGTAGAATAATTTCTCTCATTAGCAAAGGGCATTCTACTAGCAAAAGCAATTGTTGAATGTAGTTTGATTCCATTCTCATAATACTCTTGCAACACCTGACATCCCAAACTACATCCCGAAACGTCTACCGCTACACAAAACTTCCTACTCAGATCGAAATGTTTCAGTACCTGTGAATTCGATAGTTCTGTTTTTATAGCTTCCCATTACCCCGCTACTTATCACTCCCCAATCACTGGGGTTTAAGTTTTAACAAGGTATTTAAGTTAACACAGATCAAAATCTCACTCGGAATGTCTACAATAAAATCCCATAGGAGCAATAAGAGATGTAAGCTGTTTCTTTTTCTAGGTGGGATACAAATTTTTGTAGCCTTTAATTTCTTGGGATCAGGACGAAGACCCTGTTTACTTACCAAATGGCCGACGAATTAATCCAAAGTGGATTCAATAATGTTTACGTAAAGCTATTCCAGTAATATTTTGCAACAAACCGGCTACTTCATTTGTTTACCTTAAATGCAGTCAGTCGAGTTTCAACATAAATTATATATAATGAAACGTCTCTACCTAGCAATTTTTCTGTTGTCACGTCAATGTATATACAGGAACATCTCTGAGAGAGAAATTCTTGGTCGCTAATGGCCTCGATTCGAGAATGAGATTTTCACTCTGCAGCGGAGTGCGCGCCGATTCGAAACTTCCTGGCAGATTAAGCTGTGAGGACGGGGCGTGAGTCGTGCTTGGATAGTTCAGTTGGTAGATCATTTGCCCGCGAAAGGCAAAGGTCCCAAGTTCGAGTCTCGGTCCGGCACACAGTTTTAATCTGCCAGGAAGTTTCATATCGGCGCACACTCCACTGCAGATTGAAAATCTCATTCTGGAAACATCTCTCAGGCTGTGGCTAAGCCATGTCTAAGCAATATCCTTTCTTTCAGGAGTGATAGTTCTGCAAGGTTCGCAGGAGAGCTTCTGTAAAGTTTGGAAGGTAGGAGACAAGGTAGTGGCAGAACTAAAGCTGTCAGGACGGGGCGTGAGTCGTGCTTGGGTAGCTCAGCTGGTAGAGCACTTGCCCGCGAAAGGCAAAGGTCCCGAGTTCGAGTCTCGATCCGGCACACAGTTCTAATCTGCCAGGAAGTTTCATCGCCACCATTGTTTAATCCTTCAATGTGTCTAAAATTTTTGGATTTTGTATGGTGCTTTACATTATATGCGTACATATATATAAAAATAATACTTCACATTGTCTTCACTACTGCATGAACACAGTTAGCACTGCAGTCTCATGACGCGGGGTTTCGACGGCACCACATACCAAGGAATTTACACCACAAGGGCGAATAAAAAGTAAAAAAATAATGCAAATTACAGCACACATGCAACTTAACGTGAACAACCGTCTGATGTTGAATCTGTCTGTTGGAAACCTGTAACGGCACTATTTATGCGAGTAAACAGCGCTATGGATGCGTTTTTTCTTTGCAATGATCAGTCGGCGTTATATACACTGCCACGGTCTCAAAATGTCAGTTTTCCGCAAAATAGCAAAGTAGCACTCAGAAAATATCGCTAAACAAGTTCCGAAATTTTATCGATGAGTTTCGGTTCATTCTGTAGCAGACAGATAACTGAGTACACGGAGGGGAGTATGTAGTCGTCTTGGGTGGTCCATAAGCAAATCGAACAGGATCGAACAGGTAGTTAAGACTTGTGCGAAGTACATCTCACAATGCACCCACACATTGCCTTCGGGGGCTCTTCATTTACATCTACATGATTAGTCTGCAGTCCACAAATAAGTACCTCTCAGAGGGTTCATCGATCCACTCTCGAGATATTTCTCTACCTTTCCACTCTCGAGAAGAGCGGGAAAATCGGAAAATTTAACTTTCCGTGAGAGCTCTGATTTCACTTATTATATTATGATGATCATTCCTTCCTATGTAGGTGGGCGCCAACAAAACATTTTTACACTCTGAGAAAAAAGTTGGTGATGGGAATTTCATGAGAAGGTCCTGCTACAAAGACAATCGTTTTTCCTCTAATAATCGTCACTCCAATTCGCGTATCGTATTCGTGGCACTCTCTCAGCTATTTCGCGATAATACGTACAAGCGTAGTGTAAGCAGTCTCTTTAGCAGACCTGTTGCATTTTTAAAAGTGTTCTGCCAATAAATCGCGGTCTGTGGTTTCCTTTCCCCCACAAAATTGTCTGTGCAATCGTTCCAATTTTAGATTTTCGTAATTTTAATCCTTAAGGAATTGCAAACACTCTTGCTGGATGAACATCCGCAAATGAGCATTATAGCAGAGGTTAAAAATACCGCTTCAGTTGTAACGTTGTTTTCATTTGTCAGTACTTAAACTAAGAACGGTTTCGGGCTATTACATGTCCATCATCAGGTGTGATACAGAAAATTATCAAGAGAACGTAGCTAATAATGATTTGTACACGCAGTAGTGCACACGAGAAAACAAAAAGTATCACATAACAGCGGTCTGGCTAGGTACAGTAAGACCTAAGTCAGTGCCAAAGCGACACCAGATAATACTAAGAAAGTCTGCCGGGGTAAAGTAATATGCAGTGACCACCAGGACACCTGCACTTTGTGCTGTGACACGGAGTGCAGCTTTGGCCGAGTACAGGACGGTACCACGAGCGAGCGCAGAGCGCGAAGTAGTGTACACGAAGGAGCAAGCAAACTGGTAAACCGTATTGGCAAAAGTACTGCCACCTGTTGACGAGAAGAACAACGTGGGACAAATTAGCCCGGCCGTTGACCATTTGAGTTACTTACTTTCATGCAAAAGGGGAAAACAATTACAAGAAAGTTGCATGAAAAGCGTTGGGAGTACATTGAGAGTGGTAAACGAACATTATGAGTAGAGGCAGTACAAAGCTGTAGTAAAACTCCTAACTGGAAACCAGCGCTTTAAAGCTTATGTATGAACAGTAAAACAGAATTAAACTTTTTTCCCTTTCTACAAGTGGCATGCAAACTTTTAATTTCGTGGGGAGACATAGGCGACATGGAATAACGTGCCACACATGAGGTAAATGGGCATGCACTTGTGCCACTCCTATTAATAAACATCTCGCTACTTAACAAAATGCAGTGTAGCTAGACCTTAAAGTCCACACTGTCAAACACTCCTGTACCAGTTAATAGCTAGCAGCAGTAGCACTAAAGAAACACATAAAAAGTAGGAGCAATTCAAAAACTGCTAACTAAAACCTGGCGACTCAACAAGGTTTATGTAAGATAAGATATTTATTGATACAACTATGTAAAATACAATCTGGGTGGTACTAAATTTCGAGCTTGTGAAACTTTGCGTATCTTGGGGTCTTTGCATTCCTTGAAATTTGGCACGCGTTTTTTTATTTTTTCTTCGGCAGCAATATTATGAAATGTTTTGTACACCATGGGGGTTATTAGTTTATCTGCTATATGTTTGTCAATTACAGTCGATACTGTTTCTGTGAACTAAACCCACATGTGGTCTACACTCACATGGTAACATGGTAAGATTCTAAATAGTGGAGAATATCTCTTAGGACGGTGTCAAACGAAGTATTATCTGCTTTTTTAAACAGATGTATTCTCCGTTCGATTTTTTTTTTTTTTTGTGGTTTTTGACGTTACGGTATTTAATCTTTCTGCAACACCTTCGTGATCACTAATAAGTGATAAGTGTATCTATCACGATGATTCCTATTTGCTCATGAAGATTTGTTACAAAGTGGTCAAGTATGTTTTTGCAACCTGTTACACTTCGGGTTCGCTCCTGAACAAATTGCTCAAAATAATTCTCTGAGAACGCATTCAGAACGCTTTCGGACGAAGTTCTATGCTGACTAACGATTTTAAACATGTATAGGCTACATGTAGCTTCAGTTTGATCACGCACAAACGAATGCGTTGTAATAAAACGTGGTTTAGTAATGGGTAACGTGTGTACTCAAATGTTATTAAAATAAACAAAAATTAAATTAATTTAATCTAAAAAAAGGGTAACGCGAACAAACTTAACAAATTCACTGTCGGGAACGTAAAAATATTTTCGTGCGAAGTGGAGAGGCTGTTGTATGCGGTTATTCTCTACTGCGAGTTCGTACCGAAACAGCAACAATAACTCGGAGAAATACAAAATGGTTCCTAAACAGGATGCTTGTTCCAGCGCGTGATGTGGAGAATTAATTTAACTCGGAGCCAGAATTCTGTCGCCCCGGCGGCAACCGTGTGTAATTTTGTTGTGGCTGCCGAGTGCAGTGTTTTTGGTGGCCGGCCAAAGGAAATATGAGGGGTGGGGATGAAAAGCGGCGGCGCGAGCGGCGGCTGCCGGCCACGCCTCAGCGCTAAAATAAACCCCTGTCTGTCACGCTGCCCTGTGCATTCTCGACGTCCACGTGCTGTGTCGCTGATCATCTCAAAATCCGAATGCAAAATTCTCTGACGGACCACGCCAGAGTACTGAGCCAAAATACAATACATGGAATGGCATAAGCTGAACCGTAGATAAAATATTTCTCCGGTTAGGATCGAGCAATATGAGTGACTATTTTTAATATCTTTTTATTGCTTGTTTGAAAAAACAGACAAGAAATGATCTTAAAAGTAAGATTTTCCACGAAATGTTCTATCACAGGCGGTAGGTCATAACTATCTGCCGATTGTCTGATGATGATATGAAGATGGTGATGATTACGATATTTGGTTTGCCTGGAGATTAACTGCGTGGTTACAAGCGCCCGTCCCAATTCCCAAGCTTTTCACTGTCCAATTTCATCACTTTCCCGAACGGTGATGAAGTCATGAGGATAACACAGACACTCAGCCTCCGGGTGTCTTTGTTAAAAGTAGCTTATGAAAGATAATTAAGACCCTAGTTCTGATGATGAAATCATTAGTAAAATAATGAAAGTATACTGAGCTGAAGGTAGTAATATGTTATTGAGCTGCCTATATGATAAATCTTTTCGCAATAGTACATTCCTGGAGAGACCTGACCATTCTGTAATCAAGCCAGACAACAAAAAAGGAAAAAAAAAATCATTAGTTACGATTACTATCTCATCGAATTATGCCATTAGTTTCAAAGAAACTCGAGACAATCATATTCAGTACACCGCAGAAGGATTTAGTAAAGGAAAACGTACGCAGTAGGAAACAGCTGGGATTTGAGAAAGTTATGTTAACCAAAGAGGCCATATTTACCATGGCAGGTGTTCAATTGAAAGACTTCCACCAGTCCCTTGAGCAATACGAGACTGTTATTTTGTAAACAGTAGACCAGATATTACCACCATTGAGTACATTTTGTGACTTGGCTATTGTTGTTGATCAAATGAACCTTGATATCCTAATGGAAAAGTTACAAAGGACACAGCAGGTCACTGATTTTTACCTTACATGGGTGACAGATATCAAAGGCTATTGGTTTCATGTTATTCGTGTAACAACAGACGCTCAGAATTTGAAGCAATAATGCAAGGTTCAATTTTGAGTCCTCTCTGGCCTCTGATTTGCATAAATAATCTTCTCCCTACAGTGCCAGTCGCTGTGGCCGAGCAGTTCTAGGCACTACAGTCTGGAACCACAAAACTGCTACGGTCGCAGGTTCAAATCCTGCCTCGGGCATGGATGTGTGTGATGTATTTGGGTTAGTTAGGTTTAAGTACTTCTAAGTCTAGGGGACTAATGACCTCAGATGTTCAGTCCCATAGTGCTTATAGCCATTCAAACCTTCTCCTTATAGTTTCATAAAATGTAAATGTAGTCCTTTTCAGATAATATATAGGAATACAAAACAGTAACTGTTCCCTTTCTGAGACAGTAGGTAACCAAAAATTCAGAAGTCATTGGATGGCCCAAGGCAAATGGATTATTACATTATAACTAGGCTCGGTACATAACGTTATGTACATCTAATAGGAAACCCAAAGCTGTAATAATTGGTTTCATAACCCATGAAATACAAGATCAAAGTGTTAAGTACACTATCTGATCAAAAGTATCCAAACATCCCCAAGAACAAACGTTTTTCATATTAGGTGCATTGTGCTGCCACCTACTGCCAGGTACTCCATATCAGCGACCTCAGTAGTCATTAGACATCGTGAGAGAGCAGAATGGGGCGCTCCGCGGAACTCACGGACTTCGAACGTAGTCAGGTGATTAGGTGTCACTTGCATCATACGTCTGTACGCGAGATTTTCACAATCCTAAACATCCATGGTCCACTATTTCCGATGTGATGGTGAAGTGGAAACGTGAAGGGGCACTTACAGCACAAAAGTGTACAGGCCGACCTCGTCTGTTAATTGAGGCAGACCGCCGAGAGTTGAAGAGGGTCGTAATGTGTAATAGGTAAACATCTATCCAGAAAATCGCACAAGAATTCCAAACTGCATCAGGATACACTGGAAGAACTATGACAGTTAGACGGGAGGTCAGAAAACTTGGTTGCACATAAGCCACACTTCAAGCTGGTAAATGCCAAACGACGCCTCACTTGGTGTACGGAGCACAAACATTGGACGATTTAACAGTGGGAAACCGTTGTGTGGAGTGACGAATCATAGTACACAATGTGGCGATCCGATGGCAGGGTGTGGGTATGGCGAAAGCCCGGTGAACGTCATCTGCCAGCGCGTGCAGTGCCAACATTAATATTTGGAGGCGGTGGTGTTATGGTGTGGTCGTGTTTTTCATGGAGAGGGGTTCCACCCCTTGTTGTTTTGCGTGATACTATCACAGCAAAGGCCTACACTGATGTTTTAAGCATGTTATTGCTTCCCGCTGTTGGAGAGCAACTCGGGGACGGCGATTGCACCTATCGACACCTGTACATAATGCACGGCCTTTGGTGGACTAGTTACACGACAATAATATCCCTGTAATGGACTGGCCTGCACAGAGTCGTGACCTGAATCCTATAGAACACCTTTGGGATGTTTTGGAATGCGCACCAGGCCTCACCGAGCTCCGTTGATACCTCTCCTGAATGCCGGCCGCTGTGGCCGAGCGGTTCTAGGCGCTTCAGTCAGGAACCGCGCAACCGCTACGGTCGCAGGTTCGAATCCTGCTTCGGGCATGGATGTGTGTAATGTCCTTAGGTTAGTTACGTTTAAGTAGTTCTAAGTTCTAGGGGACTGATGACCTCAGATGTGAAGTCCCATAGTGTTCAGAGCCATTTCAACCTCTCCTGAGTGCAGCCCTCCGTGAAGAATGGGCTGCCATTTCCCAATAAACTTTTCAGCACCTGATTGAACGTATGCCTGCGAGAGTGGAAGCTGTCATAAAGGCTAAGAGTGGGCCAACACCATATTGAATTCCAGCGTTACCGATGGAGGGTATCACGAACTTGTAAGTCATTTTCAGCCAGGTGTCCGGATACCTTTGATCACATATTGAAAATAGAACATCAGTACGTATACCCAGTGCCTATAATTAATTAAGCAACTTAGTGCAGTTATGTTTACTTAGGCGATTTAATAATGCAGAAACAGGTTTATTCCGCTTATTGAAATACACTTACGAGAGATAGAATCGTTTTGTGGAAAAACTCAATTTATAGGTCTAGTATTTTCAGGATAACTAAGGGCGTTTCAAGAATTATGTCTGGTGTTTATTCTGGAACATCAAACATATGAGTAAAATGCTAGTACCTGTTGCACTTCTCGCATCTTAAAAACCACGACTGGTTTCGGACCCATCGAATGATGTATGTCAGAGATCTTGAGAGCAGTACACCACAAATGAGTTAGAAGCATTCTTCAGATTCCCCCACTCAACGTGCGGACCTTTGTAACGTCCTTCAGATACGGTTAATTATCGCGCTCCTAACAATCACTAAAGAGAAAATCCCACAGAGCAGAGAGCACTTCTAGGATATCCTCAAGGAAGCCTTGGGTAAGGTCCTGGACCACCATAATGCTATACTTCTAGTAGAGTTCAGTGCCCAGATCTGGAGAGAACAGAAATATCGGAAGATTACTAGAAGACCAAGATTGATAGAATCGTAGGGTGTGCTCCTGAGGGATATCGTGTGTGTTTTAAACTGGCGCGTTAGATCGTCAAAATCCCAAGCTGTTTAGAGTGCCTTGCCGTAAGACTCAGAATGTTCTCAGTTGGGAAGTGATTCAGCGACCATGCTGGACAAGGCATGGTTTTGCAAACACGAAAACAAGCAGCAGAAACTCTCGCCGTGTGCGAGCAGGCACTGTCTTCCAGAAATAGATGCCCACAATAGCTTTTCATAATGGGCAACGAAACGGGGCATAGAATAGCTGTGTTGTAAGGCTGCCTCGGATGACAACCAAAGGGTCCTGCTATGAAAAGAAATGGCATCCTAGACCATCATTTCTGGATGTCGGGCCATATGGTGGGATATAATCAAGTTGGTATTCCACTGCTGTCTGGGGGAGGGGAGGGGGGTGTCCATAGAATGCGCCTTCGACCTGTAATCTCATTGACTGGAGTACAGTTCTCTCCAGGGATGTATACCGCTTCGATCTGAGCCTTTATGACCAACGAAGAGCCGGCCGATACAGCCGAGCGGTTCTAGGCGCGTCAGTCCGGATCCGCGTTGTTGCTACTGTCGCAGATTCAAATCCCGCCTCGCGCATGGATGTGTGTGATGTCCTGAGGTTAGTTAGATTTAAGTAGTTAAGTCTAGGGGACTGATGACCTCAGATGTTAAGTCTCATAGTGCTTAGAGCCATTTGAACCATTTTGAACCAACGAAGACGTGTCTGGAGATGCCCCAGAGAGTAATGGGTTTACCAACCTCACTGGCGCCCACCATGCTACCTGCGAATGAGGAGTTATGGCCTGGGGTGCAATTTCATTTCATAGCAGGACCAGTTTAGTTGCCGTCTGCACCTTCACAGCATAGCGGTGCGTCGATGATACTCTAAGCCCTGTACTGTTGCCCTTCTTGGCAAGCCATCGTTGCCTTACATTTCAACAAGACCATGCCGGGTCGCACACGACGAGAGTTTTTACTTTTCTTTCTGCTTCTCAAACTGTGAGGTGGCCAGTAAGAAAGTTGTGGCCGGTACACGGCGAGATTTTGACGCTCTAATGAGCCTGTGGCACAGAATTTGGCACGATATGCCTCAGGAGGACATCCGACCACTACATCAATCAATCAGTGTCAAGAAGAATAGCTTCTTGCATAAGGGCCAGAGGTGGAGTAATGCGTTATTGACGTGATCAATTTGTAAAGCTCTTTCTCTTGATTAAATCGTGATTTCTTTTTTTTAATCGTAAACCTTTGTTTTTGGTTCAAATGGCTCTGAGCACTATGGGACTTAACATCGTAGGTCATAAGTCCCCTAGAACTTAGAACTACTTAAACCTAACTAACCTAAGGACATCACACAACACCCAGCCATCACGAGGCAGAGAAAATCCCTGACCCCGCCGGGAATCGAACCCGGGAACCCGGGCGTGGGAAGCGAGAATGCTACCGCACGACCACGAGATGCGGGCAAACGTTTGTTTTTATGTACTTGTGTTTCACATCTATCGCTTACCGTCCCATTCAGATAATTCCATCGCGGTTCGCCTCTTTTTGTTTTAGAGTGTCTGTTATTTAACCGAGTCCTCAAAAAATCGTCAAGGATTGAACTTGATCTCTACCAACGAACACCGGATCAAGGATGGTAATCAACGCGGAAAATTTGAGGATCAGATGCCTGACTTCTGCTGATGATCTAACTTGACTGGCAATCGACACGCAAAAGTGTACCACGCAACTTCAAGCACTGGATACAATAGCAAGGGAAACAGTTCTATTAATCATCATCGCAAAGACCGAATTCATTGACAGTAGTAAAAAGGGCTTTATAACGGCGAGAGTCAGCGTTACAAAGCATTTCAAGAGAGCCAAAATCGTAAATTATATTAGTGAGTGGATCTCACTGAAACAGTAGCTCGCGAACAAAGGAAGATCATAGATAGTGCAGAAAAATGTACGCATCGAAACGTCTGTCGATGAGTGTCACGATATTACCTGATAACACAGCAGTCTGGTCGTCGGCACTCTGCAGTAGAGCGCCTATCCATAAACAGGAATGCCGCACAACAATCCTCGTATTACAACGAAGGAAATTCTTAAGAAAGATAGCACTAGCGAACAAAATTCTACTTTTCTTTTGCAACTGGAATGAAAGTTTTTAACCTTTATATTGATAATGCAAGATTTGATCTCGTTTTGAAGTTATGATTGTGATGTCGTCAGATATACGGCCACACTGCCGCCTGAGAGATCGATCCGTCGAATGCGATTCTCTCGATAAACAGAACGGAAGAACGGCTGTGCTAGCCAAAGAGTACTCATGCTCGCCGCGAGGCGCCGCTAGACCACTTTATGTGCAGCAGAAGAGTAGTGCAGTTGTGCCAGTCTACAATTCGTAGCCGCGCTCAGTGCTCAGCCAGCGCCGATGTTAGTCATCGTCTGCAGCTCAGGTATTGCTGCCATCAAGTCTTTGAAGCCCAGTTGTAAAGTTCCGTAATAGTACTACAGTAAAGTCAACAGCAGTAAGTTGGCAGTTATAAGCAATTCTGCCTTCTGTCATGTCGACAGCCAAGTTAGTCTTCAAATTCACCGGATTCGACATTCAGGATTACGAGAGGTTAATTCGTCACTGTACGATTTCTGACTTGTAAATTATGTCATTCTACAGACGCTTAGTCTAGTCGCGTCTTCTATAATTATCAACCAACAGATCATGGACTACAACAAAGTTAAGTAATAAATACTTTCTTATTTTGTACTCCCGCTAATTAATTGTGTTTTCCTATTGTAGCCACCACCAGTTTTGGCACAGTGGAACCCACGTTTACAGCTACTTGGCTACATCATATTGGCTACCTCATGTTGATGGACTCGGTAATGATGGAAGATCGAGAGCCATCAATGATAACTTTACGTTATTGCCTGTATATAGTGATAATGCAATATTTGCTCTCGTTTTGAAGTGATGATAACCTTACGTTATTGCCTGTATACGCTTATGCATGTCTTTACCTTGGTGTTATCCCTTAGACCTAGGAGGAATATCATTGACAGACCAACCGCTTTATCTGGTGTTTGTAGTTTTCTGCTAGTGGCTACTTGATCAGTGTACATCAGTAACCGGCTAACACTGATGCACTCCATTTTCCCTAATATATTATTTCTATGTCCGCAATTTACTGGTGGAAGCGTTCTCCTTGCTCGTCGTATACAGCATCACAGTTGTCAGGTAAGAAATCCAAGTGGGAATCCGGGAAATGGAACTTTAACGTCATGTTACATGCCGGTCTGTCGTAACTGTGCAAAAGATTTCCCTTAAGATCCTTATAGTTTTCTCCCCTGTTATTTCCTAGAAATTTTGTTGACGCTTGAACAAAGGCATTCCAAGCTAAATTCCCATCTCCTATAAGTATGGAGTTGAAATTCTCGTCTTTCTACAGTTTGATTATCAAGGGACCCACGGAAATCACCTCTATTATTTTCGCATCAGTAAGCCGTGGAACGTTCTCGCGCAAATGGAAAAATGCTTGCCCAGTATTGTTCCCGACCTTAATGAAATTTTTCATTAGGCCCAGCTTCAAATGAAGAGAAGGGAGAATTAGTTTTGGGATTCTACAAGTGAGTGACACTTTTATAAAGAAGCGCTTTGTCGCAATTGTACCAGAGGCATTGGAAGCAACAGAATTTGGTGTGGAAATGTTCTAGCCCAAGTAATATGGCTATGACTCTCACCTCTTCGCAAAGTGGCCATTAAAAATGTCATAGTTCAATTGCAATAACAATTGTTTCAGGTTATCGTATGTTTCTTTCGTGTAAGGCGTATACGGAATCAACGCTCATACGTTGCTATTATCCAGCAGCACACACTATAGAATTACTTTGGAGGAGTCGATAAACAACCTGCATTGATCACTATTATAGTCAATGTCGATAGCTGTCATTAGTTCCTGTACATCACTACAAAATACCAAGTTCTTTCCAATCTTGAAAAATGGAAGGAATGGCATATGGCGGTTACGGAGAGCATTCAAATTTACCATCTTATGAAGTCAGTTACACTGTTTTACTCTTGACGCTGATAGTTCAACTTTACCTTTCGGCTATTCCAGAAGCCTCACTAGGTCGTTAACTTTAAACTGTGTCATTTTGTGACTCTCTCTACAGTCATCGTCACACAGAAAATATTAATATTTCGAAGAACTGCGTTTTGCAGGTGATGGCCAAGGCTCCAGTCCGCTTATCTGCGCCCGCAAGTTCCTATATTTCCTCCGATGATCTCTGTGTTCCCGTGTGTCAGGAGATGGTGTCACTTTGGAATCGCCATTGGTCCGAACTTCACGGGAATAAGCTCCAGGTTATTAAGCCCCTCCCAGCGGCGTGGACGACTTCCTCTCGGCCCTCCTGGCGAGATGAGGTCATTTTAACTAGGTTGCGTACTGGTCACTGCCTTTTTAGCCATCGTCATTTGTTGAGAGGCGCTCACCCAATACTTTGTGCACACTGCGTCCAAGTTTTAACTGCCCTCCATTTCTTGATGGAATGCCCATTTCTTAACCGTTTACGTTACAGCTTGTGTTTGCCGTCTGAGTTATCGGCCGATTTAGCGAACGACGTGCGGGCTTTTAAGTGCATTATACATACTTTTCATACGTCGTACCAGTACGGCTAAGGCCATTTAATTTTTAGTTCTGGGCCTCGGTTTCTCTGTGGTGTATTTTATTGACCTTTCTCCCTCCATGTCCATATATGTAGCTGTCTTCTCTTAAGTCGCTTGGGATTGTGGTGTAGTCGTTGTTTAACTCCTCTCTGCGTTCGTGTTCTATAATTTTGACTTAGGTGCCCTAAACAAAACAAAACAAGCAAACAAGCTAGTCCCGTTACCGCTCTCGTCGCTGTCGCCATCAGATGGTACAGGAACCAGCAGCCCGTCGCCATGAGGCACTAGTCGATGGCTGATGGTATGTTAAGATATGTCAAGGAAGACTTTTTCTTCTTGGAAATATCGTGTAATGGAGTTCACATACAAAGGAACAATCATTCACATGGTTCGGTGGTTCACGCCTGATCGTGGGTATAGGAAAGCCCAGGGAAGATCTTTTACGATTCATGGGTATAGGAAAGCCCAGGGAAGATTTTTTACGATTCAACCACGAATGAGGACTCTAGACACGAGATATGCCACATACATAAGCAGCGCACGGCTTGACGTGGTTCCAGATTTCGCACTCAAAATACGGTATGCACGCTTTCATAAAAAATAAATGGTGTTATTGGCCACCTTTGCGATTTCAGTATACCCTATCCAAAGATGTAGCAAAAACTGTCTGCATTGTTTACGCATTTGTGAGGCATATTGAACCACAGAAATTACAATGACCACAGGCACTACTTACACTGCAGTAACACATTCTTCCAGCACACGACCGAGTGAGGTGGCACAGTCGTTAGCAAACTGCATGCGCCTTCTGGAGGATTACGGTTCAAACCCCTTGACCGGCCATCCTGATTTAGGATTTCCGTGACTTCCCTAAATTGTTTCAGGCAAATGCTGGGATTGTTCCTTTGAAAGGACGCGGACGACTTACTTCCCCATTCTTTCCTAATCCGATGGGACCGATGACCTCGCTGTTTGGTCACCTCCCCCAAATCAGCCAACAAGATGAACAACAACCAGCACACAGACAGAACACATCTTGTAGCAGACTGAAACTATGCTTAAATGAAACATGCTGGACTCCTGTGTTCCTCTTCCCCTTACCCTCGTTCCTACGAGCCAGGGCTAAAATCAGCGGCAACATATATACAGCTATCGTTACCTGAACCTACATCATGCCGTCTATCACCTGCGGGATTTCTAAGCCTATATGGGAAGGGACTGCAATGCATGCTAATAAAATATAATTATAATTATATTCATCCCCCTTTAGAGCTTATTCGAGTTTTTCGTTGTCGTTTTCGTTATCAGCGTGACCGATTTAGTTAACAAACACTTATTTCATGCCAGATACATTTTCACTATTGACTCTTGTAGAGTGGCCAAAGATTCTATCAGATGGGAGACGATGATACAAACACAACTGTGACCTCTACCAGCACTAATTAAACTTCGCAAGTACCTTCAGTACGAACTCACAAGTTTTCTGTGTCTACCTGTACAGAATCGACTCTCATAGGCTGCTCTGTAAGATATTCAAAGTAGCCAATAGGGATAAAGCCACCTCTTTCCCATGGATCCAGCACACAGAAAAAGACCTCAGATACCATACTAGGCAAGAAACAGTAACTAACAGCGGTGGTTTACATGTAGCTATGTAAACGAGAGTAGTGGGACAAGGGCAGTATGGCCCCACTATCCAATGTTGAAAAATTTATTCAAGATGGCGGCGATAGGTATGGCAATGTCACAATGACATCATGGCTGGAAGTTCAAATTTTGGCGGGAATATGGGTCAATAGGGCTACCGCTACTAACCTAACCTCTTACCCTCCCCTCTCCTCCCTCCCCTCTCCTCCCCGACAAAACGATGGGAAGTTGAAATTCCAGGGACAATGCTACACACCATGGCTACCTCCACTAACCTAAGAAAGTGGTGGGAAAATAGTTCACTTGGGAGACCTCTATTAACCTAAGTCGTCTGACCGCCACCTCTTCCTTGGAACTGGCAGGGAAAGGACTCAGCCTGTTCTGGGCTGATGGAGAATGGAAGGAGTATACTTTATTTAATTTTTTGAACAGTTAATTTAGGGACAGATTTCACATACTTTATTTATTACATTGATGCAAAACACTCATACGTGCTTGGGGTCACAATATATAGCCAATAGGCTGGCGAACCTATAGGCTGGCGAACTCGTAAATTATCTAAATGATTCAGTACACTGATGTCAAACAATTCGTAAATTGTCAAAATAGTGCATGTATAATGCACTCCAAACACGCTTGCTAATTGTAAACTGTCGAAATAATGCACTGAACAGCCTACAGAACTGCAAACTACTCGTGTATCACTGAAATAATGCAGTTCGCTGATGTGCAGGCACACTCACTAATGACAAACTGTTGAAATAATGCATACAATTCATTTAGGGACCGATTTTACGTGGGTTATTTACTGCACTGATACAAAACACTAATCCTGGCGTGCATGGTGTCGCAGTAAATAGTCTACAGACCTGCAAAGTTATCGTAAATCACCAAAATAACATAGTACACTCATGTGCAGACACCCAACCAACTCTTAAATTGTCAAAATAAAGTATGGAAAAGGCTCTGCAAACACGGTTGCTGATCTTCAACTGTCGAAATCATGCGTGGCACAGACTACACACCTGTTCACAAAATAATGCAACAGACACGAAAATAATTCGTAAATTGTCAAAAGATAATGCATGCGCAATACTAAGCAAACATGCTCACTCGGCCGAAGTGGTCGAGCGGTTCTAGGCGCTTCAGACTGAAACCGCGCGGCCGCTACGGTCGCAGGTTCGAATCCTGCCTCGGGCATGGATGTGTGAGATGTCCTTAGGTTAGTTAGGTTTAAGTAGTTCTAAGTTCTAGGGGACTGATGACCTCAGAAATTAAGTCCCATAGTGCTCAGAGCCAAACATGCTCACAGTGCTTCAACAGCCGAAAATAATGCAGTGCACAAACACCCATTGCACGTAAAAAAAAGCTTTCGAACTATCATCAACCACGACGTATCAGCGACCCGCCTCAATACAGAAGTCCAAGGTGTACACGCTGGGAGGCGCGCTCTCACTGGCCATACACAAGATGCATCTGGGCTGTGCACACGTGTTTACCATTGCTGGCATGATACCTGTCTACCTGTGGATACTGATGTCACAGGTCGCGCTATAGAAATCTGTTCCAATGCTTCCCAGACTACCACAGGGTGCATTGTTCCTAGCGATCCTAACAGCATATACGAGCTGCATCCAGCCGTACATGCATGTTTACCTCCCCAGCGTTGCTGACACATCACCTCGAGATGTTCACGTGGTGACTCACCATCTAAAATGTTCTCAATGCTGTACTGACGTTACAAGGATATGTAGACAAGAGCCAAGTCGAGCTCTTGGAAATTGGTAAACAGGTGGAGAAATAGTTAATTGTTGCTTTTGTAGGAGCTCTCATGATGTCTCAGGTTGTCCACATGGAAATTATTGTCCCAACAGAACCTGTTTACGAAAATAGTCCAGAAAATCGCCGAAATCGTTCCTCCTGATGGTCCTAACATGGCACCCCGTCCATCATGTTACCCATCCTGGAAATCGTGACGTCCTGCTTTCAACATACATCCCAGAAACGCAAACACTCTCACTGTTATGTAGAGGCTCCTACGTCCCAGCACAAAGGATGTCTCGTGAATGAATGGAGCATTCTGATCGGCTTTTACTGAATTTACCTGTCAAATTACTGATGCTGCCAGTATGGACGCTCTGTCCGCCTTTTCCTTTCTTTCTACAGGTGAGACTTTCAGCGGCAAAACTACTTTGTACAGATCGTTTTATTACTCTGACAGTTAAACGCTGCAAAAGTGAGTTATATTTCATCAAATACAGGAAGGCACTTGCTTAATTATGCTGCCCTGTCACTGATGTCCAACAGGGCTATATATCATCATGCACCATGTCGATGTAGTAAGCATACAATTGTTATCGTGTGCCATATAAAATCGCCCCTTTTGCATCATGCATATAGCTATCGACTGTCAGACACTCGTACATATACTGCAAAGCCAGACAGCATAAGCACATGCACTGTAGGTATACTCGCTGCACTAGATATTGCCTGGGAGGTTGGGTGGTCATCCACTCTCAGGACTATTGTACAAAGTTGGGGTCAGTTCCCCTCAGCACAAAGGTGTCACCGTCCTTATCCCGACGTGCTTGCTCTTGCTTGCTTTCTACACCGATCTCCATCTCTGTGATCACAAGAACACATCTATTTTTACATGGTTTGACACATTATTATACCATTTTAGCGATACTTCTTGATATCAGGCACATAGCAATATCGCTTGCATAGCAGTATCACTTATACAAGATAATTCCGAAGATATAGACTGGAAATTATTTCTCTAGAAACTCGAAACTTTAGTGAGATGGAGTGTGTTGTAAACCACTGAGTAACTAGAAACTTACCCCTTCTGCAAAGACCTTTACATGAAAACTCGAAAGAAATAGAGGATACTGATATTTCCACTCGCAAATACCAGTGTCTGTGATACAACAGATTCCAAATCATCCCTATAGTTTACAAAGTTAACTAAGGTGTGTCTCAAGTCTATAGAACCAGAAAACGTGTCTTCCACCTGTCTTTCACATGCTAGATGCACACACCACAATCGATGTTCCCTCAACTGAATAAAGACGCGAAATGTGCAGAAGCACTCAACTGGACAATTTACATGTGAGGGAATAACGGTCCAGCTCAAACACACGTCCATAGTGAATCTTTTCAAATTTCCAAGCGGTCACGAAAGCTGCCCAACACATACTAAATATTAGTTCGCTATTCGGCCTTCTAGAGGACGACACGGTTAAGTCAGTTACATTCCCGCACCCCAACAGTCCTCTCCATTCGGACTGCTCCTACCGTTAGACAGAAACGTGAATCATTCCCACCACAGGTCACCAGCGCTGCATTCCAAGCATGCATAGGCAGAATTATCATCCTAGGAAGCTGGCCACATATATATTCTATCACAGTACTTATAAATAAATATTACGATTGCAGTCTCAATTGGACATGATTCGACAATGAGCGAAGTATTGGAAATACGCCCTGCTGACGGCTTTGACTCTGGAAATTGAAATACCTGTACCATTCTTATGATCTGACATACTCATTCCTTTGCTGCCACAGTATTCCACATCAAATCCAGACCTTCCTTACGAGTGGATATAGTTATTTCCCTTCAACATGTCGGAACACACACACGCACACACACACACACACACACACACACACACACACACACACATACTTTATAAGCCTGATGATCAAGGCAAACCTATATTGCATCCCCTACCACTAAGTATAGTACTTGGCCAATAACTAATTGCCAGTGATACGAAATAATACTGACCGAAAGTGAGTAATGGATGGACATGTCTCATAAGTTTTTCTTGCTGTCTTGGTTTCTACAGGTGCACACGAATGTTCATTTTAAAAACTATACTTTCTTTATAGATCTATGCATGGCGTTCCTCCTAATGAATTGGTTTTTCCAAACAAATACTACGATACTTAATATAGAGGGTGATCACAGGAGTATATTATCAGACCACCAGTGCAGTTACACGTAGACCACGATGCAACCCTGTGATAAAATCAAAGAATTTTTAATGTGATTCAGCTAAGGAATGTGGTATGAAACCGGTATTTGCAATTCCCTCATGCTGCCACTAAATATTTGTCCAGCATTTGTAACATATTCTGTCTCAATGCAATGTCAGAGGTTCTGCGATATATATACTGGGTTATAGAAGAAGGTTGATTGACAAGGATCACAAACAGTAGATGGTGTCCAGAATGAGATTTTCACTCTGAAGGGGAGTGTGCGCTGATATGAAACTTCCTGGCAGATTAAAACTGTGCGCCGGACTGAGACTCGAACTCAGGACCTTTGCCTTTCGCGGGCAAGTGCTCTACCAACTGAGCTACCAAAGCACAACTCAGGCCCCGTCCCCACAGCTTTACTTCTGCCAATACCTCGTCTCCTACCTTCCAAACTTTACAGAAGCTCTTCTGCGAACCTTGCAGAACTAGCACTCCTGAAAGAAAGGATATTGCGGAGACATGGCTTAGCCACAGCCTTGGGGATGTTTCCAGAATGAGATTTTTACTCTGCAGTGGAGTGTGCGCTGATATGAAACTTCCTGGCAGATTAAAACTGTGTGCGAAAGGCAAAGGTCCCGAGTTCGAGTCTCGGTCTGGCACACAATTTTAATCTGCCAGGAAGTTTCATATCAGCGCACACTCCGCTGCAGAGTGAAAATCTCATTCTGGAAACGTCCCCAAGGCTGTGGCTAAGCCATGTCTCCGCAATATCCTTTCTTTCAGGAGTACTAGTTCTGCAAGGTTCGCATAAGAGCTTCTGTAAAGTTTGTAAGGTAGAAGACGAGGTATTGGCAGAAGTAAGGCTGTGGGGACGGGGCGTGAGTCGTGCTTGGGTAGCTCAGTTGGTAGAGCACTTGTCCGCGAAAGGCAAAGGTCCCGAGTTCGAGTCTCGGTCCGGCACACAGTTTTAATCTACCAGGAAGTTTCAGTAGGTGGTGTGCTGATTGAGGTCATAAGAAATGTACACCAGCTTTTCAGATCTCTAGTGTTACACTCTCTGGTAGAAATGTTGGCTGGGATTTGGAATCAAGTCTTTACATTCAATCACATACCTGTGTTGGATCCTATGGAGAAGTCCTTTAATGATTACAGGCACTGGTGAATCATGTTTCTAGCACTCGCATTTCCAGAAACGAGTCATTCTTTTCGAACCTATATGCTACAGTAAAATTTTAGGTATTCCGTATGCCTCTTGCAACTGCTGCCATTCTACAGCTTTGCACATGTGATATTTCCAATTTAAGTAGGAAATGACCAGAAGTAGGAGAGAGCTGTATGTACCACCTTCTGCAACCTGTGTAGAAACAGAGTGACCTGAGTTAGTGAGTTAGGGTGACAGAACCGTGTTTTGACCATTCGGTGGAAATGGGAACATGTTGTTGTTGCTCTGCTAACAGTGTACGATGTGTAAGGTCAGCACCAAATAAAGCCTGCTCCTGCAACAAGAGGTAGTATAAAAGAAAGTACGGGAACTGGGGTAAGGACGAGGATTTTGCTACTGCATTGTTGTGCATCCCCAAACCACATACAAGTACTGCTGCCCGAAGCTGATCCAAGTCCCTCAGGACCCATTCGCATCTGTCACCCCGACATGCAATCTTCATTACTCTATACCATCCAACAGAGAAAAAGTACGAACTATAAAAGCTCTTCTAACTTCATCCGATAGAGAACTCAATAAGATTTTTAACACATCTCTCTCCTCCCATGTATCAAATACAAATACCATCTGCATGCCAGCATCTAGCACATGTGATGATCCTATTAAATATATAGCTATTGATCCATTGCACAGACCAGTGTACAGTTGCATTGCCTGTACTGTAGGAGGATGACCGCATCCCACAAACTATACTGTAAGTCGAAGAAACCCTCCCTGTTACCCTGAGTCGCTGTTTGAAATATTGTTTTTTCTGCTGTAAAACGCTTTGTACACTGCATTACATTTTGCTTTTTCCACCACGACTTCGAGGTCTGTGTCAGGTTCTAAACTGACATTAACACGTTCTGATCCATTGCTTCTCACAGAAATGTAGACTTTGTATGATAAAAGTCATGTTGTTACTGCTGCTACCATAACAAACTACACACACTGGATGATTTTAAATAAAAGACAGTTGCTACACAAGGAAACTAGAAGAGTTTGGCGGCATTGTGGAGAGTTTTCAAACTGCTGTCCAAAGGTAATTGACGACCTCTACATTTCAATTCATCTGTCACAGTGACGGAATAGCTGATGGCTCTGAGCTCCGTTTCTACTAATTTGTCACATTGGAGTAATGTATGCGATCACTTTTTCGGTGTTAGCTATCAGCCGGCCGGCGACGCCGAGCGGTTCTAGGTGCTTCAGTGTGGAAGCACGCGTCTGCTCTGGTCGCAGGTTCGAATCCTGCCTCGGGCATGGATGTGTGTGATGTCCTTAGGTTGGCTAGATTTAAGTAGTTCTAAGTTCTAGGGGACGGATAACCGCATTTGTTAAGTCTCATAGTGCTCAGAGCCATGTGAACAATTTTTTGTTAGCTATCCCCAGAAGGTGTTGCCCCTCCACCAAAACTCTTTGTCCAACTCAAACAAGCGATGTCAGGCAATCATTATGTGGTAACCAACAGTGAACCACTGGATGTATAGGATGGGAAAGACACCGTCGATATACTGTGATAATAAGTATCACAGTCGATAGTGCTAACAATTTTAGCAAATTTACAGTAATTTCAACACTGACCAGTAATGCGACAGCATGTTTCATTGCTAAACCTCTCCTTCTCAACTTTGCGAGTAGCATTGCAAATGACGATAGATGACTGGGCACTACGTCTATTCATTGTTAATTCTCGAACATATACATTATCAAAGTATACCAGACAGTGCTCTACATATTTCTAGTACCTCGAGTATAGTGCATAATTTACGAGCTGTATCTATGTTGACGTGAGTCACAAAGCATTCTCACAGTCTTAACATAAAATGAGAGACTGAAAGACCCCCTCGCACTGTGTTTGACCAGCAGGCCCTGCAGCACCACTACCAATTTAATCTGCAGCTATCCAGAAGTAGACCACTACATTCCATGTCTCGTGAATGAATGGCGCTAGCCGAGTCCTCATGCATCCAAGTGCACAAGATTTCTCCAGATGTATCCATGTTGAGGTGGTTAGCACCCCTTATCGGTGTATAGCGACAGATTTGAAAGTGTTGTGACATAATAGCATACGATTAAGAAGAACAAGAAACGCATGATTTTTATGCATGTTGGAGCTCCAGATGGATGGAGTTTGAAGCATTTTACATAAATCAACTACACTATCAATTCTATAGTATTGTTCTAGAGTCTGGGATCAGTACCAGAAGGGTACTGGTAAGAGAGAACATAAACACACGCACTCCTAAGGCTACACGGTTCTGCACTTAAAACAGGCTATACTTTTAGATTGCTCCAGTTTCAGACCTATTAGCCATACGGAATGTAACGCTGTTAATATTCCAATGTAAGAAATATATTTCCAGCGCATGACATACATCCTTCTTGCAGGGTTCTCTGCCATAAACTATGGTAACCAACTGTAAAACGAAAAAACTTATTTCTTAAAATTTTGGCTCTGTGTGATACATGCACAATATAGCTTTCCAGAGATGTATATCGTGCACTGTTCACATCCAATCATGGTTCGGAAATTATACTATGCCCACATTAGTCCTATACAAAATGATCGTTAGTAATGGAGAATACCTGTTTCAAGGAAACAGATAAACGCATAGCAGCAGCGTCCGAAGTGAAATTACAAGTCATGCCACCATTAACTCTGTAAACAGCAAATCAGTCAAGCAGATGTGTACATGGAAATTGCAGTGCCTCACAAACATATGTAACTAGCTCAGAATCATCTTAGTTATGAAACTGAAGTATCAATTTTATATCCAACACCAAGAAGCGACAGGGAAATGGAGTACATCGCATAAATCTTCGTTCGTTCAGAGGAATGTTCACGTTTCATCATACATGAGATGGAAGTCCTCTGATGACCGACAGGTTTACTGTTAACGATCGCAAGTAGGCACTACTCCAAGACCCACATAGAACACGTGGTTGTATACGAGTCGAATGCAGGCTATGTCTCACAGCTTATGCATCCAGACAGGACATTGGGAGAAAATTGGTCAAATGACTTGCAGCAACTTTTTCCTCTCTCTCTCTAGAATGCATCATCAGTCCACCATTAAATCGTACTTCATTACAACTCCATCTCAAGCGATCACTCAATCCAATCTGTGCCATTTTTTAATGCAGATGGAAGTAAGTTTAGAGACAGATGGTTCTCTGTTTTTCCAGGAAAGCATCAAAGACAGCAGTCAACTCTGTATCACTATTACTTAAATAGACATAGAGTAGAATGCTGCCTCGACGAAAAAACTGAGAGTTTCCCTGGTTCCCGATGCTTCCATGCATGTCGAGTATGCAACAGCAAGAGGAATATCAGAATTTCCTCTTGCTCTCTCATACTCGTTTCCAAGTACAAGATTTCTTCTGCACCAACCAGAAGACGCACAAGTACATTCTCAATTTCCCTGCATTTCGGTGTATTTTCTCTCAATTTATACGAATTTTCCGCAATTTTCATCGATTTTTATATGTCACTTTTAACCATGCGATCATGACATGACGTCTCTTCCCATGTTCTAAGATTGCTTGTAAATGTAGTACAGCTGCCAACACCTAGCCCAAATGCACTAATAGGGAAGGGTAGTATAGCACTGTTCTCGACTGCACCCAGTCGCCACCAACCCACATATTCCACATTTGCAATGCGTTTGCTCTGTTTTCTGTATTCTGTGTATATGCATGTGTCGCTGATCGCTCCCAGGGCCTGATCCTTTCGCTGGTGGACACAACTTCGAACATAGAACACATTTTCGGAAGTAACACGTGGTTGGTTCACCTTAGAGTGCTATCCCGGATGTGAGATGTGGTGTATCCGCCTCTAGACGTCGGTCTGGATGTATAGTGAGCCACAGACCTACACTCGAATGCTAACTCACATGTGGTATATTGTGGATATGCATTCCAACATCGCTCCAGAGATTATACTTGGCAGATCCACCTTCAAACCCTATCCTGGACGTGGCATATGGTGGATCCGCATCCCAACATCGCTATGGGTATAACGTGCAGTGGATCTACACTCGAATGTTACTCGGGTTTACTGTGTGTCCTGGGAGCCATCCGCGATACATGCATGGTATCGCTAGGATAGAATTGGCTGTTAGAAGGCAAGAAGGAAGGAGTAGATGGGAGGTATGGGTAAGGATATAATTAGAAGGGAAAGATGGGGTAGGTGAGGAAGGGGAAAGGGAAAAATGGGTAGGGAAATACAGGGAAGCAAGGGAAAGGGAACTGTAAGGAGGTTGAATGGGTAGACTAGATTTAAGGTTGGTAAATGTCAGGATGGAGTTGATGATCAGAAAAAGGAGGCAGTTGAAATTTCTTTTGGAGAGGATGTGGACGGTGTACAGGCTCATCGTTGGTGGTAGTGGCGATGTAGTGTAGTGAAACTGAAAATTTCTGAAGAAGCTACAGGGTTACTGGAGTCGAGTTCGCGGATAGTATAGGTTGTTTGTATGTACTCAGTTTGAGTGAGAAGAGATGGGAATTTGATAAGACTGAAAAGGATGCATGTGGGAGAAGGTAAACAGATGTGGAAACCAAGGTGGAGTGTACGATGTCCAAGGATCTGGAGGGACTTAGAGAACTTAGATGGGGCAGATATACATGCAATATTTCCAAAGAAATGATGGGTCAGATCAAGGTTTCCTAATTTCTTGGCTGTTTAGTTATGGGGAGGGGCCAAACAGCGATGCGATGTCACTGGTCACATCAGTCCCATCGGTTTTACGGAAGGATGGGTAAGGAAGTCGGCATGCCCTTTCAAAGGAACTATCTCAGCATTCGCCCACAGCGATTTAGGGAAATCAGGGAAAACCAAAATCAGGATGGCCAGACTCAGGTTTGAACTAACGCCCAGTGTGCTAACCACTGTGCCGCCTCTCCCGGTATTGTTTCGTAGTTTTGGAGGATAGTGGAGGGATGCAATCCCCAAGATCAGCCTGTTAGTAGTTTTAGTCTTTTGTGGGCTTACTGCTGGAAAGCTAGTAGGTGAGGTTTCAATATGAGTCGCTAGTCGATGGTTAGTACAAGATATTTTACTGTATTAGTTAACTGGATAGGCCGATCGTAAATGGTAAGACAGAAGTAGTGGAGGCGGAAAGTGTAGGTTTTCTGTCGTATAATAATAGTTTGGGTTTTGGAACGGTTGATATTGTGGAGCCATTAATTACAACAGGAGGCAAACTGATTGAGATGGATTTGAAGAGGTCGTTCGGCGTTGTAGAGTGATGGATAGAGGGCAGGGAAAGTGGTGTTATAAGCATACTGAAGGAGGTGGGCAGGGGGACGTAGTTTGAGTATATATTCAATGCAGAAGAGATAAAGGAGAAGAGAGGTGATGGAACCTTGGGGTAAACAGGTATGGCAAAAAGCCTGTAAAAATCTCTTACAACAGTAAACCTTACGAGTATATAATGGTGTTATACAACAAAAACTGTTCTATAACTGCATTGATAGCATACAATGAATAAAGAAGAGGATAAGCTACAGAAAGAAAACATTTTTGGTATGAATTATACAAAAGAACACATACTTACTGCAATTCAAAAGTGTGTAAAGAAATGCCGTGTAGAGTCGCCCTCCATCAGAGTCCAGGCTCTTCCCGTAACTGCATCTATAGATGTTCCGAGAACAAACTAAAGATCCCCTTTTTGGAGAAAGATATTTGTTCATTTAGTATTGTGAGAGATGCTTTTTCCTGTTAATATAAATTTCCAGCAATTCTAGCGTATCACGAAATTGACCTTTAGGTGCATTACATAACATATTTTTTTTATTTTCATGAACATCACCAATATTATTCCGTAGCAAATGCTTTCTAATGCTACCTTGATTATTGTCCTACTTATGTTCCCCAAATCACTTCCTGAAACTCTACCCGTCAGCCCTGCTCTCAGATTTATCGGTTTGGCTTCTACAGAATGACGCAGTCTGATCCGGAGTTTATTCGTGGTTTGCAACTCTATCTCTATGTTCAGGTTTCTAAAACGGTTGATAGCCCCTCGATGAAGTCGCCATTATCTGTCATATACAGCCCCACTTTCTTACCATCATTAGGCTTCTGAATGACTTTACTTTAAATCTTTTATTCAAAACTCCAAGTTCCATGCTATTGCAACAATTAGATTTTGCAACTTGTTCCAGGATGAAACTTCCTGGCAGATAAAAACGGTGGGCCGGACCGAGATTGGAAGTCAGGACCTTTGCCTTTCGCTGGCAAGGTTTGCACGCTGATACTTTTTGACGGCCCAGCATTGACAACTGCAGGTACAACACTTGCCCGCGAAAGGCAGAGGTCCAGAGTTCGAGTCTCGGTCCGGCACACAGTTTTAATCTGCCAGGAAGTTTCATATCTGTGCATACTCCGCTGCAGGGTGACAATCTCATTCTTGTTCCACGATGTTCAATTACATTTTATGTGATTGTACCAATGTTTTTTCACCGATGCCTTTCTATGTATTCTCTTGTACTGTCTTTCAAAACGACGTAAGCTGAAATGCATAAGGCAGAATAAAATTAATAAACACTGCGGTCAGGATCAGTACAAGCTTTGAGTGCACTGTATTTCGTGTTGTTGTGAACTTGTTACTGTCAGCCTTTCATTTCTATAAAAGTTTACGTTACAGGCAAAGACCTTCATAAAAGATTTTCTCATACTTAAATAGATGTTGGATGTTACCAAATTATTCATTTTCAGAAATACTATTGTTACTATTGGCAGTCTACGTTTTATGTCCACTCTGGATTGGCCATGATTCATTTTATTGCGGAACTCATTATTAGCTTTTGTCCTTTGAACCAAGGACCTTGCCGTTGGTGGGGAGGCTTGCGTGCCTCAGCGATACAGATGGCCGTACCGTAGGTGCAACCACAACGGAGGGGTACCTGTTGAGAGGCAAGACAAATGTGTGGTTCCTGAAGAGGGGCAGCAGCCTTTTCATTAGTTTCAGGGGCAACAGTCCGGATGATTGACTGATCTGGCCCTGTAACAACACCCAAAACGGCCTTGCTGTGCTGGTACTGCGAACGGCTGAAAGCAAGGGGAAACTGCAGCCGTAATTATTCCTGAGGGCATGCAGCTTTACTGTATGATTAAATGATGATGGCGTCCTCTAGGGTAAAATATTCCGGAGGTAAAATAGTCCCCCACTCGGACCTCCGGGAGGGGACTACTCAAGAGGACGTCGTTATCAGGAGAAAGAAAACTGGCGTTCTACGGATCGGAGCGTGGAATGTCAGGTCCCTTAATCGAGCAGGTAGGTTAGAAAATCTAAAATGGGAAATGGATAGGTTAAAGTTAGATATAGTGGGAATTAGTGAAGTTCGGTGGCAGGAGGAACAAGACTTTTGGTCAGGTGAATACAGGGTTATAAATACAAAATCAAATAGGGGTATGCAGGAGTGGGTTTAATAATGAATAAAAAAAATAGGAGTGCGGGTAAGCTACAACAAACAGCATAGTGAACGCATTATTGTGGCCGAGATAGACACGAAGCCCATGCCTACTACAGTAATACAAGTTTATATGCCAACTAGCTCTGCAGATGATGAAGAAATTGATGAAATGTTTGATGAGATAAAAGACACTATTCAGGCAGTGAAGGGGGACGAAAATTTAATAGTCATGGGTGACTGGGGGTAGATATAGTGGGAATTAGTGAAGTTCGGTGGCAGGAGGAACAAGACTTTTGGTCAGGTGAATACAGCGTTATAAATACAAAATAAAATAGGGGTAATGCAGGAGTAGGTTTAATAATGAATAAAAAAATAGGAGTGCGGGTAAGCTACAAAAAAAACAGCATAGTGAACGCATTATTGTGGTCGAGATAGACACGAAGCCCATGCCTACTACAGCAGTACAAGTTTATATGCCAACTAGCTCTACAGATGATGAAGAAATTGATGAAATGTTTGATGAGATAAAAGACATTATTCAGGCAGTGAAGGGGGACGAAAATTTAATAGTGATGGGTGACTGGAATTTGAGAGTAGGAAAAGGAAGAGAAGGAAACATAGTAGGTGAATATGGATTGGGGGTAATAAATGAAAGAGGAATCCGTCTGGTAGAATTTTGCACAGAGCATAACTTAATCATAGCTAACACTTGGTTCAAGAATCATAAAAGAAGGTTGTGTACATGGAAGAATCCCAGAGATACTAAAAGGTATCAGATAGATTATATAATGGTAAGACAGAGATTTAGGAACCAGGTTTTAAATTGTAAGACATTTTCAGGGGCAGATGTGGACTCTGACCACAATCTATTGGTTATGAACTGTAGATTAAAACTGAAGAAACTGCAAAAAGGTGGGAATTTAAGGAGATGGGACCTGGATAAACTGAAAGAACCAGAGGTTGTACTAGATTTCAAGGAGAGCGTAAGGGAACAATTGACAGGAATGGCGGAAAGAAATACAGTAGAAGACGAATGGGTAGCTCTGAGGGATGAAGTAGTGAAGGCAGCAGAGGTTCAAGTACGTAAAAAGACGAGGGCTAGTACAACTCCTTTGGTAACAGAAGAATTATTGAATTTAATTGATGAAAGGAGAAAATATTAGAATGCAGTAAATGAAGCAGGCAAAAAGCAATACAAACTTCTCACAAATGAGTTCGACACGAAGTGCAAAATGGCTAAGCAGGGATGGCTAGAGGACGAATGTAAGGATGTAGAGGCTTATGTCTCTAGGGGTAAGATAGATACTGCCTACAGGAAAATTAAAGAGACCTTTGGAGAAAAGAGAACCACTTGTATGAATATCAAGAGCTCAGATGGAAACCCAGTTCTAACCAAGGAAGGGAAAGCAGAAAGGTGGAAGGAGTATATAGAGGGTCTATACAAGGACGATGTACTTGAGGACAATATTATGGAAATGGAAGAGAATGTAGATGAAGATGGAGTGGGAGATACGATACTGTGTGAAGAGTTTGACAGAGCACTGAAAGACCTAAGTCGAAACAAGGCCCCAGGAGTAGACAACATGCCATTAGAACTACTGACGGCCTTGGGAGAGCCAGTCCTGACAAAACTCTACCATCTGTTAAGCAAGATGTATGAGACAAGCGAAATTCCCTCAAACTTCAAGAAGAATATAATAATTCCAAGCCCAAACAAACCAGGTGTTGACAGATGTGAAAAATACCGAACTATCAGTTTAATGAGTCACGGTTGCAAAATACTAACGCGAATTCTTTACAGACGATTGGAAAAACAGGTAGAAGCCGACCTCGGGGAAGATCAGTTTGGATTCCGTGGAAATGTTGGAACACGTGAGGCAATACTGACCTTACGACTTATCTCAGAAGAAAGATTAAGGAAAGGCAAACCCTCGTTTCTAGCATTTGAAGACTTAGAGAAAGTTTTGACAAAGTTGACTGGAATACTCTCTTTAAAATTCTGAAGGTGGCAGGAGTAAAATACAGGGAGTGAAAGACTATGTACAGAAACCAGACGGCAGTTATAAAAGTCGAGGGGCATGAAAGGGAAGCAGTGGTTGGGAAGGGGGTGAGACAGGGTTGTAGCCTCTCCCCAGTGCTATTCAATCTGTATATTGAGCAAGCAGTAAAGGAAACAAAAGAAAAGTTCGGAGTAGGAATTAAAATCCATGGATAGAAATAAAAACTTTGAGGTGCGCCGATGACATTGTAATTCTGTCAGAAACACCAAAGGACTTGGAAGAGCAGTTGAACGGAATGGACAGTGTCTTGAAAGGAGGATATAAGATGAACATCATCAAAACAAAACGATGATAATGGAATGTAGTCGAATTAAGTCGGGCGATGCTGAGGGAATTAGATTAGGAAATGAGGCACTTAAAGTAGTAAAGGAGTTTTGCTATTTGGGAAGCAAAATAACTGATGATGGTCGAAGTAGAGAAGATATATAATGTAGACTGGCAATGGCAAGGAAAGGGTTTCTCAAGAAGAGAAATTTGTTAACATCGAGTATAGATTTAAGTGTCAGGAAGTCGTTTTTGAAAGTATTCGTATGGAGTGTAGCCATGTATGGAAGTGAAACATGGACGATAGATAGTTTGAACAGGAAGAGAATAGAAGCTTTCGATATTTGGTGCTACAGAAGAATGCTGAAGATTAGATGGTTAGATCACATAACTAATGAGGAGGTATTGAACAGAATTTGGGGAGGAGTTTGTGGCACAACTTGATTAGAAGAAGGGACCGGTTGGTAGGACATGTTCTGCGGCATCAAGGGATCACAAATTTTAGCATTGGAGGGCAGCGTGGAGGGTAAAAATCGTAGAGGGAGACCAAGAGATGAATACACTAAGCACATTCAGAAGGATGTAGGTTGCAGTAGGTACTGCGAGATGAAGAAATTTGCACAGGATTGGGTAGCATGGAGAGCTGCATCGAACCAGTCTCAGGACTGAAGACCACAACAACAACAACAACACAACCTTCATTTAATTTCCTCAGCATCAACATATTTGAAGCTCACCTTCGAGGATATATTGTTTCGCAAACGTTTGAGGTCCCCTCCAGGTGCGAAAGAAGTTCATCAGGTTCGGAAGTTACGAGGCGATTCAGGAGATTTTAACTGATTATGAACCACATAATTTTTAAATCACCGCAAACTGTAAAATCGCAAATATCATATTAATGAGGTCAATAAGTTGAAGTCCAAAACCTGTGTTAGCGTCCATCAAAAATGTGATTTGCATGCACAGTCAGAACCCAACTAAAAACGTAATTGAACGGCTGACTGCTTTGTACGACGTCGTTGCTATACCACGGAATGTGACGCCGTGGTTGCTTTGGATTTCTTGTCTTTCTATTGAAGCTTGAAATGTTGGCGAATCTGTCAGGACACACAGTTCCTCATTTATCATAGAGGCAGGCACCCTGGTATCAACAAGAAAATTAGACTTCAGCAATATCTCCCCAACACAACACAACTGAACTCAGGCAGTCTTGGCCTCCGAATGTTCAATGCACGCCAAATTTGGTACGAATCAGATTTCACCTGTTTCAAAATCCAAACGACCACCTGGAGAGCTAGGCAGGCCACTAGCCAGAACACCATCGTCTCGTGCCAGAGCTAGGGAAGTGTTTTATACCGTCGGATACTTCGTCACTTCATGAAGGACCAAAGTGGCAAGTGGACGTGTTCCAGTAGCACACAATGGTAGCGTGCGTGGTTTGCGAGAAATGGATGAGGAGAGATGAACTAATTGTTGACAGCCTTTAGTGTAACTGGCAATGGCCTTGCCGCAGTAGATACGCCGTTTCCCGTCACATCACAGAAGTTAAGCACTGTCGGGCGTGGTCGGCACTTGGATGGGTGACCGTCCCGGCCGCCATGCGCTGTTGCCATTTTTCGGAGTGCACTCAGCCTCGTGATGCGATTAGAGGAGCTCCTCGACAGAATAGTAGCGCCTCTGGTCAAATAAAACCATCATATCGACCCAGAGAGTGGTGTGCGGACCACACACCCCTCCTATCGCATCCTCAGCTCAGAATGACACGGCGGTCAGATGGTCCCGATTAGCCCCTTGTGGCCCGAAGACGAAGTGCTTCAGAAATGGTGAAAAACTGTTATCTTTCACGTATTTCCACATACCAAGCCGGCCGATGTGGCCGTGCGGTTCTGGGCGCTTCAGTCTGGAACCACGCGACCGCTACGGTCGCAGGTTCGAATCCTGCCTCGGGCATCGATGTGTGTGATGTCCTTAGGTTAGTTAGGTTTAAGTAGTTCTAAGTTCTAGGGGAATGGTGACCTCAGATGTTAAGTCCCATAGTGCTCAGACACATTTGAACCATTTGAACCACATACCAAACACCACCCTACATAAGATCCATGAATCCGACAGATGTAATGTAAAAAAAAAAAAAAAAAAAAAAAAAAAAAAAAAATTCACTGCAGAGCCAAATAAAATGGTACATCTGTCTAATATCGTGTAGGGCCCCCGCGAGCAAGCAGAAGTGCTGCAACACGACGTGGCATGGACTCGACTAATGTCTCAAGTAGCCCTGGAGGGAACTGACACCATGAATCCGTAGGAGTACGAGGGGGTGCAGATCTCTTCTGAACAGCACGTTGCATGGCATGTCACATATGCTCAATAATGCCCATGTATGGGGAGTCATGTTGCCAATGGAAGTGTTTAAACTCAGAAGACTGTTCTTGGAGCCACTCTGTACCAATTCTGGACGTGTGTGGTGTCACATTGTCCTGCTGAAATTTCCCAAGTCCGTCGGAATGCTCAATGGACATGAATGGATCCAGGTGATCAGAACGCGTCACTACGTGTCACCTGTCAGAGTCGTATCTAGTCGTATCAGGTGTCCAGTAACACTCCGATTGCACACGCCCCACACCATTACAGAGCCTCCACCAGTTTGAAAATTACCCTGCTGACATGCAGGGTCTATGGATTCCTGAGATTGTATCCATACCCGTACACGTCCATCCGTTCTATACAATTTGAAACGCGACTCGTCCGACCAGGCAACATGTTTCCAGTCAAAAACAGTCCAATGTCGGTGTTGATTGGCCCAGGCGAGGCGTAATTCTTTGTGTAGTGGAGTCACCAAGGTGCACGAGTGGGCCTTCGGCTCCGAAAGCCCATATCGATGATGTTTCATTGAATGGTACGCACGCTGACACTTGTTGATGGCCTAGCACTGACATCTGCAGCAATTTCGGAAGGGTTGCACTTCTGTCGCGTTGAACGATTCTCATCAGTCGTCGTTGGTCCCATTCTTGCAGAACCTTATTCCGGCGCGAATCGATGTCGGAGATCTGATGTTTTACCGGACTCCTGATACTCACGGTACACTCATGAAATGGTTGTTCAGGAAAACCTACACTTTATCGCTACCTCCCAAGTGCTGTGTCCCATCGTCCATCGCTCGTGCACCGACTATAACATCACGTTCAAACTCATTTAAATATTGAAAAGTTGCCATTGTAGCAACAGTAACCGATCTAACAAGTGCGCCAGTCACTTGTCTTAGATAGGCGTTGCCGACCGCAGCATCGTATTCTGCCTGTTTACGTATCTCTATTTTTGAATACGCATACCTATACCAGTTTCTTCGGTGTTTCAGTGTATAACATGCAGTGTGAAAGACATGTATGAAGTTTTTAGCGCTATGTCGTTGCAGTCTTCTATGAACTGTCCTTCAAATGATGCAGAAGTTCCGTTAAGGAAACAAGATGTGAATTTGTGCCAGCTGTAAACGTTAAAAATTACTTTCTTACGTCCGAAAATTCACCACATTGCCTACTATATACTAAAGAATCCCACATCTCGGTATGTTGAAATTTTCTATGTATACCAGTTGTGACTTGTGTCAGAAACTTTGCTCTGTACCCCATCCACAGTTCTCATTTTCATACTTACCCCACAGTAAAATCCCTTCGATGATTTGACGCAAACCGCCCTTCTGTAACTCGTTATTACTCTCTAGTGAAAGCCTTATATTTAAACTACTACTAGTGAATCTGCTGAATTAATTAATTATGATATCTGTATTTTTTTATATATGTTATGTGATAGAGCTTTCCGAGAGAATGGAAAATAACAAATTTTTATACCTTTTTCAATAGGTACTTGCATATGCCATTCTGCTCAAAACATTATTTCATATTTAAACTTGAGTAAAGAGAGACATTATGAACCTGAGTCCCAACGATAATAGAAATTTGTGTCTGTTAATACTTAGTTGTCAGACTTGATCAATATGTTTTAACACTGGAATGAATAAAGTTTCAATAAATCATTATCATCTTTAGATCGCCTCAATTTGCAAGAACCCGAAATCTTCGATTTACTAAGAACCACCATTAACACGCTCCAGTAAAAGAGGATTTCACAAACATAGAAATTTGCAATTCTTTTTGATGACTGGGCATGAGTAAGTTGTTTTTATTGAAGCCGATAATGAAGCGTTGTACACTGAGGCCTAGGTCTTGCTAGTTATTTAGATATTCCCAAGATATACAGAAAATGTGTATCTTCAGTTTTGAAAAGTACTTCTACTGTTGTTCTATCACCACATTATGCTCACTCTTTCTTAAATTCAAACACGCAGCTGGCCTCTAATTTCCAATTTTTAAAACAAATTAAATACTGTCATGTAATTAAGTAGCGCGCTGAGAAATATATATATCCTTGAAATCAGTACTGTTGGAGTCGATGCAGTTATTACACTACTGGCCATTAAAATTGCTACTCCACGAACATGACGTGCTACAGACGCGAAATATAACCAACAGGAAGAAGATGCTGTGATATGCAAATGATTAGCTTTTCACAGCATTCACACAAGGTTGGTGCCGGTGGCGACACCTACAACGTGCTGACATGAGGAAAGTTTCCAACCGATTTATCATACACAAACAGCAGTTGACCGGCGTTGCCTGGTGAAACGTTGTTGTGATGCCTCGTTTAAGGAGGAGAAATGCGTACCATCACGTTTCCGACTTTGATAAAGGTCGAATTGCAGCCTATTGTGATTGCGGTTTATAGTATGGCGACATTACTGCTCGCGTTGGTCGAGATCCAATGACTGTTAGCGGAATATGGAATCGGTGGGTTCAGGAGCGTAATACGGAACGCCGTGCTGGATCCCAACGGCCTCCTATTACAAGCAGTCGAGATGACAGGCATCTTATCCGCATATCTCTAACGGATCGTGCAGCCACGTCTCGATCCCTGAGTCACAGATGGGGACGTTTGCAAGACAACAACCATCTGCACGAACAGTTCGACGACGTTTGCAGCTGCATGGACTATCAGCTCGGAGACTATGGCTGCGGTTACCCTTGACGCTGCATCACAGACAGGAGCGCCTGCGATGGTGTACTCAACGACGAACCTGGGTGCACGAATGGCAAACGGCATTTTTTCGGATGATTCCAGGTTCTGTTTACAGGATCATGATGGTCGCATCCGTGTTTGGCGACATCGTGGTGAACTCACATTGGAGGCGTGTATTCGTCATCGCCATACTGGCGTGTCACCCGGCGTGGTGGTATGGGGTGTCATTGGTTACACGTCTCGGTCACCTCTTGTTCGCATTGACGGCACTTTGAACAGTGGACGATACATTTCAGATTCGATCCCTGCGAAACTCTAAATTTCAGCAGGATAATGCACGATCGCTTGTTGCAGGTCCTGTACGGGCCTCTTTGGATACAGGAATTGTTCGACTGCTGCCCTGGCCAGCACATTCTCCAGATCTCTCACCAATTGCAAACGTCTGGTCAATGGTGGCCGAGCAACTGTCTCGTCACAATACGGCAGTCACTACTCTCGATGAACTGTGGTATCGTGTTGAAGCTGTACAGCTCAATGCGCAGGCGTATCAAGGCCGTTATTACGGCCTGAGGTGGTTGTTCTGGGTACTTATTTCTCAGGATCTATGCACCCAAATGTAACATATTGTTCTAGTATAATATATTTGTCCAATGAATACCCGTTTATCATCTGCATTTCTTCTTGTTGTAGCAATTTTAATGGCCAGTAGTGTACATTGTTCTTTTGCGTAAAACAAGGGACTATCTGTTAGTGTCTTTATTCCTGCTCACTTCTTCTTCTGTCACTATGAACTAAGATCCTCATGTTCGTACCTCAAAATTAATTGCCAATAATAATGTAAATATAGCATCAAAATGATTTACATTCTTATTGAAAATGTATCTCAAACATCACCAATTATCTTAACAGATTTATTTCATGTTCCAGCAGCTTAAGTCAGCAGCTAAGGGTAAGTCTGGTGATGCAACATTTTCCCGACTTCAGCGTTCTACCACATGCACATTGTCATCCTTTCTGTTAGAACCTTATTTTTTATATTGAGTCCAATTATTCTTGCTGTACACTGAGGCATATTTTGTCACATTTTAATTCATGCTAACATGGTCCGCCATCACACAAGTTAACACAGTCCTACAGCAATATTTCCGGGTTGTTTCATCATAAATGGATGTTTAACAGGTACAAGTTCAGCGTGCAGTTTTGTTTGAATCCAGTCCTAGCTGCAAACCAAGCATTATCATCTTTACTCTGACTGTAGCCTCTGTACAAACACATGGGGGCAAAGAAACAAGGAAATTTTGCTTATCGTGCATATAGTGTATTGTAGGAAGACTATATGTTTAAATTAGCAGGGGATTTTGTGAGTTGTACAGGACGCGAAATTTGATACACATCAGCTGCCACCGCTGCTAGCAAAAGTGGCTTAAACACGGCTGGATGATGTGTCGAACAGAGCACGGATGACTGATACAGGTATGTCGTTTCATGCAACTGCACCGGCCCTACAGTTCATCCACCACAGTGGGTCGTTAGCGGTGGCATGGCATTGTCTAGGAAGCATGGATGCATGTTTCCTATAAAAACTGAACTCCGATCGAAGAGGCTATGAGGCCCAACGGCCGCCGCGTCTTCCTTAGCGAACAGGCGTCACTTGATGCCCATATGGAGGGGCATGTGGTCATCGCACCTTTCTCCCTGCCATATGTCAGTTTACAAGACTGGAGCCACTACTTCTCAATCAAGTAGCTCCTTAGTTTTCTTCACAAGGGCCGAGTGCACCCCGCTTGCCAATAGCGCTCGGCAGACCGAATGGTCACCCATCCAATTGCTAGTCCAGCCTGACAGCGCTTAACTTTGGTGATCTGTCGGGAACCGATGTTAGCACTACGTCAAGGCTATTGGCCGTATGTTTCCTGTGGGTGAGATATTAGATATCTTGCTGGCAATGGCTACAACCGAACACCCTCTCTATCGAGCTAAGCCAGAACAGTACGGACAAGGTTTAGGTGTGTGTTACCTTGTTGAAATATGACGTCACGCAGAACGTCTAAAATAACGCGCAATCGTCTGCCTTAAAAGGACAGAAATGTACGGCTGCTATCCAAATTACCAGATATGCAATCCAGAGGTGATCGTGTTTTTGTAGCCAGGCACTAGAAGCGCTGTGTCTGTATGATTATTACAAATGGTGTCTGGCAAAATCCGTTCTCCTTAGTGACTCAAAACATAGGTACGTCAGTAGTGATTCTGTATACAACGCCGACACTCGTCTGAAAAGACAACGTAGTAGCATTCGTGTGCCTCTTCAGCTCCGCCACCGGAAACACTGCCCTCAGTGCGTCTCTCTTGGCTGCTGCCTGAATGGAAGCCGAAACTGTGGTCGGCGTGCTGACAGCCCGTGGCGCTAGAAACATCGTCGCTCTCTCCCTCAGGATACTTCGCTTTCTTGGTAATGATGCCCGTTGTTGAGTACTGCTCAAGCGATTTTGTGATCCCCACAAGGTCGTATTAAAGGACAACATCGAAGCAATTCAGACGCCGGCTGCTAGATGTATTAACTTGTGTTTCGATCCAAGTGCGAGTGTCATGAGGCGCTTCGTGAACTCAAATGGCAATTCCTGCGGGGAAGATGGCGTTCTTTTCGGCAAACACTACATCTGAAGTGCACTGCTGGACGATTCTCCTATCACGCCAACGTACATTTCGCCCAATAGGCACGAAGATTAGAGAAATTACGACTCGTACAGACGCATGTAGACATTCGATCTTCCCTCTGTTTACAAGTGGAACACAAAAGGAAATTACTAGTAATGGTACAAGTTACTCTCCATCATGCACCACACGGCGGCTTGCGGAGTATGTATATAGATGTAGACTTGTAAGTAAGCCAATCTCCTGACTCAAGATGAATGACATGACTGCTGGATCGTGCTCGGCCGAGCGAAAAACATGTTTGTCCTCGCGGGTGCTAAAAAGCGTGGGGCCATTCAGATTTGCATGGCGTTGAGTAACGTCCTTCCAAAAAGTCGATTCCATATTCTCAAAAGAGTAAAGTGGACACAACCACCGAGAGCAGCAAACTCACGGAATAATAAGCCTGCAATTTCGACAGACCACGATAATTCATCTGTCTAAAACCAGCAAGTCAGACAGATGCTTCTATTTCTTACAAGATCTTACGTGATCTTCTTATCAACAACTATCAAGAAATGCGATTTCTGAATGAGAGACAGGAAGCGTAATATTCCCCTTTATACAAATTGCAGATAGCGTTTTTACCAGTACTTTGACGGTATGGCTGTGAGATTTCCCATGGCAAAAGGATTAGGCAATACGTATGTGGAGTATTTTGAGGCAGTTGGTATAGAGACTACACGCCTCAAACCCAAACATATCTACAGATACTTAGATGAGAACTTCAATGTACTGCAGCATGGCGGACAAATCCCCAACGAATTTCTTAGACACATCAACCCCATCGACGAGGACGTAGAATTCATCACTGAGGCTGAGAAACAAGGCTGTCTTCCATTCCTGAACATTTGGGTACGCAAGAAGCAACATTGGACATTAAGTCGCTCTGTGTATGGGAAAACGACACACAGTGATCTCTAAACTTATACATGTAGCTATCACCAGCCGGCCCAAGTAGCACTGTTCTGAGGATTGTTGCTCATAGAACTCGGTGTACAACCCACCGGAAATCCTTGTCCTCCGAAACGAAGCACCAGAGGGAAGGCTTAAAGAGGAACTGCTACAGCGACACACAAAATTTAAGGAGGCAGTGCATACGACGTTCTGTAGCATTCAATGTGAACACTTGTGAGCTACGATACAGCAGGCGGATACAATGTTACCTTTAGCAGCTCTGTTCGCAGCACACTAGATACTTTCGCCTGGGACAGTAATGCAAATCGTCGGTGGCTGAGCACAAATTGGAAAAAAGCCACACGTCTGGGAACGGGAAAACGTGCTGTACGGGAGAGTGTATCACAGGACAGGGTATTAAAGGAAGCTGTCGAAATTAGGACTAAATGCAGCCGTGTAAGCAGATGGTGGCTACCAACTACACTACTGGCCATTAAAATTTCTACACCACGAAGATGACGTGCTACAGACGCGAAATTTAACCGACAGGAAGAAGATGCTGTGATATGAACATGATTAACTTTTCAGAGCATTCACACAAGGTTGGCGCCCGTGGCGACGCCTACAACGTGCTGACATGAGGAAAGTATCCAACCGCGTTCTCATACACAAACAGTAGTTGACCGGCGTTGCTTGGTGAAACGTTGTCGTGATGCCTCGTGTAAGGAGGAGAAATGTGTAGCATCACGTTTCCGACTTTGATAAAGGTCGGATTGTAGCCTATCGCGATTGCGGTTTATCGTATCTCGACATTGCTGCTCGCGTTGGTCGAGATTCAATGACTGTTAACAGAATATGGAACCGGTGGGTTCAGGAGCGTAATACGGAACGCCGTGCTGGATCCAGACGGCCTCGTATGACTAGCAGTCGAGATGACAGGCATCTTATCCGCATGGCTGCAACGGATCGTGCAGCCACGTCTCGATCCCTGAGTCAACAGATGGGTACGTTTGCAGGACAACAACCATCGGCACGAGCAGTTCGACGACGTTTGCAGTAGCATGGACTATCAGCTCGGAGACCATGCCTGCGGTTACCCTTGACGCTGCAGCACAGACAGGAGCGCCTGCGATGGTGTACTCAACGACGAACCTGGGTGCACGAATGGCAGAACGTAATTTTTTCGGATGAATCCATGTTCTGTTCACAGCATCATGATGGTCGCATCCATGTTTGGGGAAATCGCGGTGAATGCTCATTGGAAGCGTATATTCGTCCTCGCCACACTGGCTTATCACCCGGTGTGATGGTATGGGGTGCCATTGGTTACACGTCTCGGTCACCTCTTGTTCGCATTGACGGCACTTTGAACAGTGGACGTTATGTTTCAGATGTGTTACGACCTGTGGCTTTACCCATCATTCGATCCCTGCGAAACCCTACATTTCACCAGGATAATGCACAACCGCATGTTGCAGGTCCTGTACGGGCCTTTCTGGATACAGAAAATGTTCGACTGCTGCTCTGGCCAGCACATTCTCCAGATCTCTCACCAATTGAAAACGTCTGGTCAATGGTGCCTGATCAAATGGCTCGTCACAATACGCCAGGCACTACTCTTGATGAACTTTGGTATCGTCTTGAAGCTGCATGGGCAGCTGTACCTGTACACGCCATCCAAACTCTGTTTGACTCAATGCCCAGGCGTATCAAGGCCGTTATCACAGCCAGAGGTGGTTGTAATGATTTCTCAGGATCTATGCAGCCAAACTGCGTGAAAATGTAATCACATATCAGTTCTAGTGTATTGTATTCGTCCAATGAATACCCGTTTGTCATCTGTATTTCTTCTTGGCGTAGCAATTTTAATGGCCAGTGGTGTATGTTCTGCTGCTATTCTTTACTGGTCGTAATACGTCGCGAACGCTTCCAACGGAGAGATATCCGCACAGCACTCTGTCTGGAAGCGGAGTGACACCAAAAGCACATCCACTCCCCTCCCTCCCCTGCCCACGACAACCAGCCCCGCCGACGTCACTTGAACTCTTTGTGGTGTGAACGGAGGAGGCTACCCGCAGTCTGTTTTCAAGTTCCAAACGGTCACTGAATGGAAACCACAGCGAAAATTAAAAGCACCTGGATTGCAACATTAACTACAACTTATAGCTACGTCGTTCCGACATAGGCATTTGTCGTAGAGCTGTACCAGGTTTCCAATACCCTCATCACAGGAAGCAGCCGTCTACGATTTCCACCAACGCTCTACATTGGTCTGCAGCTCGTTATCTGTGTCAAAATGCTGTCCTTGTAGCCAGCAGTTCATGTGAGCAAAGACATGGTAATAAGAGGGAATGAAGTCCACGCTGTACGGTGAGTTTTCAAATACTTTCCCTGGAAAACGCTGCAGGAGCGTCTTTGTTGCATCTTAAATGTGCAGCCGAGCATCGTCTTGAAGAGAGACAGTGCCTGATGGCAACAATTCTATTCATTTGTTCTGAACTGCATTTCGTAGACGATTTTCTCGAACTGCCTGATCCACTCACTAAACAAGCATCATCAGTTGACACGCGCTTCCTTCCCTGACCGTATGCTTCGTGAACATATGTATGTCTCGTTTCAGAGTTGCTGTGCCATTGCCGCACTCTGCTGTTATGCATGACAGCTAAGTTTTGTGGGCTGCATGGTATCAGGTGGAGCCCAAAGCCTAAGGAAATCAAATGACAGCAGCCATTTCACACTTGGCGGTACATTCTATTGTTCCACGTATATTTACGTGCTCACTGGGCACTCGGAACTGAAAAGTGCGACATGACACGAACGAAGGACGTACTAGAGACATTGTACAACTGATCTGCGCAAAGCTTCATCAGATGTTCACTGTGCTTTCAATATCGCGACCAGTTTGTCCTTGGAAAAGAAAAGACCTCGCACGAACAAAATGCGAGAGTAGCCTGGCATTCTACTGGTCGCGTTTACCTTCATTTACTGAAACATAAATTGTCTATATAATGCCCCTTATGATAAATGGATTCGCATGTGGTCCATGCGTGATGGTGTAGTGGTAAAGTTTCTTGTGACTGTTTGGCAAGAATCGTCGACAAATGTATCGGTTGTGACTCCCCAACACGATGGCCTCCCCGATAACCCGGCTTCAGTCTGTCGGATTGTGTGAAAAATCTGGAACCCTTGCTGCATTCCAGCACCGTTAGTACTGTTGACGAACTTCGGGAACGCATTGTGGATGGCCGTCAATGCATTAGGAACGGTCCTGGCATTTTTGAACGCGTACGGGCATCGATTAGAAGACGATATGAAGCCTGCCTTACAGTATGCACTGGTTATGTCGGATACGTGTTGTAATGCGTTTGTTCTCAAGTGTACATATGCACTTTGGGTCTTCGGGGATCTGCAATTAGCTGTTCATGACTCAGTCGTAATATGTTGTATCGGGGAAACAATTGATTTTCGGCCTATCTTAGTATGTTTTGCTTGTTCCGTTGTCTCTATTCGCCCATTTCATTTGTGCCTGTAATAGCGAGACACCTAACGCAAGTACAACCCAGACTCCGTCTAAACACTTCACCAGAAGATGATGGAAGTGACACCCAAACATCGCTCCGTTTAGACGAACTTATTTTGTTTTTGTGTTTAAAGTTCCCTCCTCTTCTTTTAATGTGTGTCTAGCTAGGATTATTTAAATGATAACAGATAACGACTCTGACTAGAATAGCATGGATGAAACACACAGATTCCGTTTACAGACAATTCTGGAGGATTTTTCTATAAATTTATTTAGACCAAGAGAGGGAACAACTTTCTGTCCGTGAGGGCCCAAAACGTGGCTCCCCTTTTTCAGTTCCTGATACTTTCAAGGAAGCTTTGTAGGCAAGCATACTAATATAGGACTTATGAACATTAAAATATAGGTCTATAACTGAATTCGACTTATTAACATCTGCACATATACTCTGGTACACCTGCCTAATATCGTGTAGAGCCCTCGAGAGCAAGCAGAAGTGCCGCAACACGACGTGGTGTGGACTCGACTAATGTCTGAAGTAGTGCTGCAGGGAACTGACACCATGAATCCCGCGGGACTGTCCATAAATCCGTAAGACTACGAAGGGGTGGAAACCTCTTCTGAACAGCACGTTGCAGGGCGTCCCAAATATGCTCAATAATGTTTATGTCTGGAGAGTTTGGTTGCCAACGGAAGGGTCTAAAATCAGAAGAGTGTTTCTAGAGCCATTGTCTGGCTATTGTGGACATGTGGGGCGTCGCATTGCCCTGCTGGAATTGCCGAGGTTCGTCGGAATGCACAATGGACATGAATGGACGTAGGTGACCAGACGGGATGCTAACGTACGTGTCATCTGTCATAGTCGTACCTAGACGAATCAGGGGTCTTATATAACTCCAACTGCACACGACCCACACCATTATAGAGCCTCCATCAGCTCTAGCAGCCCCTCCTGACATACAGGATCCACGGATTGTCTCCATACCCGTACACGTCCATCCACTCGATACAATTTGAAACGTGACTCGTCCGACCAGTCAACAAGTTTCCTGTCATCAACAGTCCAATGACGGTGTTGACAGGCCCAGGCGAGGCGTAAAGCTTTGTGTCGTGCAATCATCAGGGGTTCCCAATTGGGCTTTCGTGTCCGAAAGCCCACGCTGACACTTATTGATGGCCCAACATTGTAATTTGCAGCAGTTTAAGGAAGAGTTGCACTCCTGTCACGTTGAACGATTATCTTCAGTCGTAGTTGGTCCTGTTCGTGCACGATCTTTTTCCGGCCCCAGCGATGTCGGAAATTTGATGTTTTACCGGATTCACGGTACACTCGTGAAATGGTCGTACGTGAAATTCCCCACTTCATCGGTACCTTGGAGATGCTGTGTCCCATCGCTCGTGCGCCGACTAGAACACCAAGTTCAAACTGACTTCAATCATGACAACTTGACGTTGCAGCAGCAGTAACCGATTAACAACTGCGCCAGAAACTTTTTGTCTTATATAGGCGCTTGTTGTCTTATATAGGCATTGCCGATCACAGCGCTGTATTCTGCCTACACCAGTTCCTTTGGCGCTTCAGTGTAATTCGCCTTGTCTTTTTCGTGCCCAACACTGAGTAAGAATAAATTCGCCCTACGGCACTTCTAAATTTAACTAACATTGAACAAATGTATTCATGTTTTCATGGACATTGAATGTTAAGATGGAGCCCGATATTAGGGACGTTGTGGTTTATAGGATAATCTAACTTCACAACTACAAGTGGACACTCATGAACTCCTTCACACGAGAACATTCTTTCAATGATACTGTGGAAGGAAATCCTGTAAACACTGGAGGAGGAATCGCAACACGCGATTAGGCAACTGGCACGGCGAGAACGGATAAACTGCATGCAAGGACAAACATTACCACATGTGTCACGTGACTAGGCGGCTGTTCCAAATTGGCAGCAGGTGAAAGAATACTTGTGTTATTCAACACCACCTGATGACCGTTACAGCTTGCACAAATTGAATCATAACTGCGGTTCCTGTCCAGGAATCCCGCCGCTCTATTGAAAAAGAATAAACTCCCAAAAAACTGATTATAATGCCACACGACAGACATGTCTTTCATTGTTCTGCAGATGCTAGGTGATTTAGCATTGTGAGATATGCCACACTAAAAGCTATACTCCTAGTGGCGAGACTCCAGGAAAAATTCCAGCTAATGTTCTGGACGGCAGTTTAATATACAAACGCAATGATACTCTCCCTACTTTTTATAGTGCCTCGCCCGCATCTCGTGGTCGTGCGGTAGCGTTCTCGCTTCCCACGCCCGGGTTCCCGGGTTCGATTCCCGGCGGGGTCAGGGATTTTCTCTGCCTCGTGATGGCTGGGTGTTGTGTGATGTCCTTAGGTTAGTTAGGTTTAAGTGGTTCTAAGTTCTAGGGGACTGATGACCATAGATGTTAAGTCCCATAGTGCTCAGAGCCATTTGAACCATATAGTGCCTCGGTACATATTTACTCATGAACATTGTGTGGTAGGGAGACCCATTATTATTATCTACACACGTGATGGCCGATCGAAGGGATCGTCAGATAATGAACATCGTTGCCAAAAGAATTTAAGGCAATTCCACCCCAGGTGGATGCATCTCAATATTCTGTAGACTGAATCCCGAACCACCCAATACAAACGTAGCGGCATCTTACAGACTTCACAAGTGATGGCAGTAGACCATTGATCTTATAGATTCCACCTTACATTATCTTCATGAAAATATCCTATAAATTGACCCAGGGTTTCCTAACGTGTTAATTAAAGCTGAAACTTAAGAAAGACAACATTATGTATTAGCTCTAAAGTAAGAACAGAGCACACGTGGCTCCACAGTCAGACAAAAAAAAAGTGATTGCATAAGGCCCTGTGAAATCTGCTTAAAATAATTCAACGAATCAAAGAAAAAAAAAAAAAAAAAGACTCTGAGCACTATGGGACTTAACTTCTTAGGTCACCAGTCCCCTAGAACTTAGAACTACTTAAACCTAACTAACCTAAGGACATCCGCATACATCCATGCCCGAGGCAGGATTCGCACCTGCGGCCGTAGCGGTCGTGCGGTACCAGACTGTAGCGCCTAGAACCGCACGGCCACCCCGGCCGGTCAACTGTACAGGTGCCTGCTGGTTTGTTGGGCTCCTCATTCACAAAATGTTGATTGATTCCATAGACAGTTCGATTTGGCCATATTATCCTTAGTTCTACTCACCCCACTTCTTAGTCTGCTGAGGGACTTTCACGTTTTCCATTGCAGGTTTTCGGTTGGGGGAAGGACTTTCGACGTGGGATCTATGATGCGTTATCCGCGTATCTGGTTTTCCACAGCTTTTGTCGTGCCTTTGACGGTGTTGTACTGTCTTGACGCAAATTTTTGGAGACCTGTTCCTGGATTTAAACCTGCTCGGGGGAGGTTGGTGTCCATGCAACAGTTGAGGAGCGTTTAGTTCACCTTCGCATGTGTCTGTATTCGCTGTAAGTTCCTGCCGTATATCAGTTGGGGCTATCTCCTCCATGCTGTAGAGTTTGTAGGCAGGCGTTGTCCTCAAGCATCCTCATGTCTCATTGAGGGCAACGCCTACATGCCTAGCATGAACAGAATTCTACCATACAGGGCAGTCGTATTCAGAGGCAGAGTAACATAACGCCAGTGCCGATGTAATGTCAGTTCGTCTCCCCATCCGCCACTCGTAAGTTTTCTGATGAGGTTATGCCAGGCGGAGGCTTCCTAAATGTCAGTGCACGATCCAGCGTACCCCCCAAATATTTTGGATTATGACAGCGCTCCAGCTCCAAGTCATCCCACACGACTTTTAATTTTCTGTTGGCGTCTTTGTGAATGTTCACAAGTCCAGCACAACACCTAGTGAACGTCTTTAACCTTCGGAGCACTAGAGCATGGTGTCCTTTCTTTTTTTGTGAGCCGTACTGGCCCCGCTTCCCAAGGAGGGGAGTGGGAGGGAGGGGGGACGAAAATTCGTACTTGTTACCGACTCTGGACCGCACCACCTGTTTTCGTGATGTCGCAGATACCTCGTGCAGTAGTGGAGCACCTGTCTATCTCTGCCTAAGAAGCAGCGATCTTCAAATCAGCCAGACTTCCACACACACTGAATATCCTTACCAGTAGGTGTAAATATAAGGGAAGGGGACGGATAGGCATCATATAATTAAGTAAACGTCACCACATTTGGGCTCTCCCTTAAACGAGGCTTTGAGTGCTCAGTAAAGAATGAAAGGAAGCACAGTTGTGTAGGATACTCTGCACCACTGTTCGCTGTAAATTAACTTACTACACATGTTAAACAATATGTGTGGCGATAAGGCCTACAATTTAAATGACCCCTTTAATGTTATTAACTTCCTGTACAGAGCTGGAAGCCGATATCTCGGCAGGTAGTACTGAGTACATGAGGCATCCCCGCAGTCGTCAGTTAGGCGCGCAGAGTGCGGCAGCAAACGAGGGCGGAAGGCCCGGGACGCTGTGCGCACTCTAAGCGACTCTAGTGGTGGCGCTGTATCGATTATGAGGTCGACATCCTCGCAGGGACACGCGCCGTCTGGTTGTGCGAAGGCAACCGGCGCGTCCGCTCCCGCTGCGCACCCGGCCAAGATCGCTAGCAAGTAATATCGATACAGCGGACGATCGAATGGAACGGCGCGGTTGACTCGCTGTACGTGCAATATGTTTTGAGACTCTTAACAGTGTTAGGACTTGTAGCATGACGCACTTATCAGCAAGCAGCCATATCCCCTTTTACCTCCGCTGCGACTGTCGCTACCCGTGACAAACACTGCACTTTCATTCACTGACAGTTCATCATCAGCATCTCCACTTATCCAAAAGTCTAATGAAGTGCAATATAACCTATTCAAAACTGTTTGTAGAACGGTATTGGGCACCAGTGATATGAAAGTCAACCTGTGTGTGAACAGAAATACGCTGATAAGCCAAAACATTATGACAAGTGTTCACCGCGATGTTTGATGCCGCCTGGTGACGTTGCGTGCACGTGACGCGCTATGAAAGGTATGTAAGTGCATCAGAGACGGTTTACGGACCACCCTAGCGAAGATGTTGTTGTGGTTGGGGTCTTCAGTCCTGAGACTGGTTCGATGGAGCTCTCCATGCTACTCTATCCTGTGCAAGCTTCTTCATGTCCCAGTACCTACTGCAACCTACATCCTTCTGAATCTGCTTAGTGTATTCATCTCTTGGTCTCCCTCTACGATTTTTACCCTCCACACTGCCCTCCAACACTAAATTGGTCTACTCTAGCGAAGATATGGTCTGCAAATTGCGAAATCCACTGAGCTAAGCGATTATGCCAAAGAACATATTATTATTACGCAAAGAATGTTAACGAGTACCTCGAAAACGGCGAAGCTTGTTGAATGTTCACGTGCTACTGTCGTGAGCACCTACGCAAAGAAGTAGGAGGACTGTGAAACTACCACTAGGCGCTAAATAGTTTGACGTCCAAGACTTCTACCGAACGTTGGGCCCGGAGGTTTGTCTGCTCAGTAAAGTAGGATAGATAGTGATCTGTAGCAATTCTGGCGAAAGACCACAATGCTGGTGCACGCGCAAGTGTTTCGAAGCGCATCGTTCACCGTACAGTGTTGAACATGGAGCTCCGCTGCTGACCACCCCGACGTATCCACATGTTGACCCAACGACATCGTCAGTTGCAATTGGAGTTGGTATGGGACCATCGGGTCTCGACCGTCAATCAACGGAAATGAGTCGGCTCTTCAGGTAAATCGCATTTTTGCTACACCAGGTCGATGATCGTCTTGACAAACACCATCGTCGTGATGAACGCACAGCGCGCCACAGACGCGGGCTGGTGGGAGCAGTATTATGCTATACGAGACATTCTCCGGCGCTTGCATGGGACCTGTGGTGGTAATAGAAGACACGCTCACAGCTGCTAACCACTTGCATCCCTTCATACTTGATGTCTGCTCAGACGGCAGTTTCATCTTCCAGCAGTGAAATTGTCTGTGCCTCGGCCCAGAACTACGCTACAGTGGTTTGGGGAGTATTATAGTGAACTCGCGTTGATGTCTCCGCAAGCAAATCCACCTCTTGTGAATCTTATGGACCCATAGGGTGCCATCACCGTCTAAGCAAATCAGCGGCTAGTTATTTACGAGAATTACATGACCTGCACGTAGACATCTAATGCAGATACCTCCACAAACCTAGAAACAAACTGTCGGATCCGTGATAGCCAGAGTCAGTCATGTATTTTGTTCCAAAGATTGACAAACAACCTGTTAAGGCGGTGGTCATAATGTTTTGGCTCATCACTGTAATATATTACACATGAAATTCTAGCACTTTATTTATTGTGTTTTATATCATCTAACGTTGCATAATCATGAAATGGCATCAGCAGTCCCTATTGCTATACTCCTTTTGAAGGCAAGTCCGTAACTAGAATGTGGTGCAGAAAAATGGATGGAAAATGGGTATTGTGGTGAAAGTAGTATGTACGTCAATGCTTATCACGGATTGTGCTTCATCATCTCAGCTCAAGTCGCGGAACACTTGTCATAAAACGCAAAACCATTTTTATCTGTCGAACAGTCAAATTTTCTCGAACTACTATCTAAGGTTTTTGAAGCCGTTGGTTATTTCATGCCACTGTCCGTCCCCGGTAGCTGAGTGGTCGGCGCGACAGACTGTCAATCCCAAGGGCCCGAGTTCGATTCCCGGCTGGGTCAGAGATTTTCTCCGCTCAGGGACTGGGTGTTGTGTTGTCCTAATCATCATCATTTCACCATCATCGACGCGTAAGTCGCCGAACTGGCGTCAAATCGAAAGACTTGCACCAGGTGAATGGTCTACCCGACGGAAAACCCTAGCCACACGGCATTTACATTTACATTTCATGCCGCTGTCTCTACAAGTCTTCCTCATTAATATGACTCAAGCAGCATAAATTTCTCACAAACTAAATATGCAGGAACTCCAGGAAGCTAAATCTTAAGGAAATATTCAGATATAGATGCAAAGCAGTGGGAGACAATTCTAGGTAACCTGGATATATAATTTCACTCAAGTGAAATGTATAACTTACACGTTAGCCTGAGACATGTAATGGAACGCTTCTCTTAATTGCTGTAGGAGGGATGGTAAGTATCTGGGTTTAGCGTGATCTAGCCAGTGGTACTGGGGCATTCTGGAAGGTAATGTCCCCGAAAAATCATAAACATTTTAAATAATACAAATGTTATTAACATTTTACATCTTTATTTTTCATATCTACACTACTGACCATTAAAATTGCTACACCACGAAGAAATGCAGATGATAAACGGGTATTCATTGGACTAATATATTATATTAGAACTGACATGTGATTACATCTTCCCGCAATTTGCGTTCTTAGATCCTGAGAAATCAGTACCCAGAACAACCACCTCTGGCCGTAATAACGGAATTGATACGCCTGACCATTGAGTTAATCAGAGCTTGGATAGCGTGTACAGGCACAGCTGCCCATGCAGCTTCAACACGATACCATAGTTCACCAAGAGTAGTGCCTGGCGTATTGTGACGAGCCAGTTCCTCGGCCACCATTGACCAGACGTTTTCCATTGGTGAGAGATCTGGAGGATGTGCTATCCAGGGCAGCAGTCGAACATTTTCTATATCCAGAAAGGCCCGTAGTACAGTTCCTGCAACATTCGGTCGTGCATTATCATGCTGAAATGTAGGGTTTCGAAGGGATCGAGTGAAGGCTAGAGCCACAGGTCGTAACAGACCCGAAATGTTACGTCCACTGTTCAAAGTGCCTTCAGTGCGAACAAGAGGTGACTGTGAGGTGTAACCAATGGCACCCCATACCATACCATCAAACCGGATGATACGCCAGTATGGCGATGACGAATACTCACTTCCAATGTGCGTTCACCGCAATGTCGCCAAACACGGATGCGACCATCATGATGCTGTAAACAGAAACTGGATTCATCCGAAAAAATAACGTTTTGCCATTCGTGCACACAGTTTCGTGGTTGAGTACACCATCGCAGGCGCTCCTGTCTGTGATGCAGCGTCAAGGGTAACCGCAGCCATAGTCCATGCTGCTGCAAACGTCGAACTGTTCGTGCGGATGGTTGTTGTCTTGCAAACGTCCCCATATGTTGGCTCAGGGATCGAGACATGGCTGCACGATCCATTACAGCCATGCGGATAAGATACCTGTCATCTCGACTGCTGGTAATACGAGGCCGTTGGCATCCAATACGGCGTTCCGTATTATCCTCCTGAACCCTACGATTCCATATTCTGCTTACAGTCATTGGATCTCAACCAACGCGAGCAGCAGTGTCGAGATACGATAAACCGCTATCGCGATAGGCTACAATCCGACCTTTATCAAAGTCGGAAACGTGATGGCACGCATTTCTCCTCCTTACACGAGGCATCACAACAACGTTTCACCAGGCAACGCCGATCAACTGCTGTTTGTGTATGCGAAATCGGATGGAAACTTTCCTCATGTTAGCACGTTGTAGGTGTCGCCAGCGGCACCAATCTTGTGTGAATGCTAATGCTACTCATTTGCATATCATAGCATCCTCTTCTTGTCGGTTAAATGTCGCGTCTGTATCACGTCATCTTGTGGTGTAGGAATTTTAATGGCCAGTAGTGTACGTATGTATTTCTGAACATGATTGCCCTACTGACGAACACATTTCTCCCAACGAGAGACCAGTTCGTTGATACAGTCACTGCAGAATGTTTGACTTTGTTGACAGAGCCACAACCTCACTCGTGCGTACACAGCTTCGTTACTGTCAAAGTGAAGTCCTCGAAGGTATTCTTTCAGTTTTGGAAACAGATAAAAATCGGTTGTGGCGAAGTCGGGATCTTATTGAGGATGATCGTTGACAGCGGACCCAACCATGGCAGACGTCACAGCGATCGTGGGTGCTTTGGCACTGTCTTGCTGAAGAAGAGGGCACTCCATTTGTGGACGAACTCGTCGCACTCACCAACATAGTTTCGTTACACGTGACCATTTTTTACCCTAAAATTCCGAGCCCTGTGTTGACAGAGGGCTGCAGATGTATAGACATGCATGAAGGATAAAGATGTAGAATATTAATAGCTGATATTTTATTTAACACGTTTTAAGAACTTTTTCCATAAAAAATTCGTAGGCATTGCTTTTCAGCACGCCCCCGTACAGCAAAAATGCTACGATGAAAGAGAGTATCGATATCTTCGGTTGTATGAAAATGACTTCGCAGAAAATGCATGTTCATCAACACGATTTATTTCGTATTTAAATATTCATTTTCCACATATTGGATTATACGAGGATCGCGCAGAAAGTAATGTACCGCATTTTTTTCTTCAACAGTTTTTTATTGAACATAATGAGAATTACACACACGAAATAGTGGGGTTTTATCTGCGCACCCTATTTTTCCATGTAGTCTCCATCCCGTTCTATGGCCGTCCTCCAGCGCGAAAGAATGGTGTGTATGCCCTGTCGGTTCAGTCCTTGCCCTGGTGGCGGAGCCTGTGCTTCACTGTGTGAATCACCTCCTCATCGTCATCAAAAAGTCTTCAAGAGTGGTAATACGTCTGTACTGGCGAATGACAGCGTCAGCTCGCAATAACATTTCAGGTGTGACAGCCGTGGATGGTCACCCCGACCGCCGCAAATCTGGGAGTTCCGCCGAACCACCTTCTGATGACCTCCCCCTCCGTGCCCAGCGACTAACTGTTCTTCTGTCGACAGCAGGTGCTCCACAGACCTTACACAAGCCTTCCTGAATATTCCCCACAGTTTCTTTCTCTGAAGTGGGAAATTCAATGTGGGCACGTTGTTTGCAACGTATATCACGCCATTTTGAAACTGTCCTGCCGCTACGCTATCTGTTGGAAGTGACGGAAACTTGGCGAGCTCACTCGGGAGACTTCAGATGATGCATACGGAACGTTTCGCATTGATAGCATTGTTTTCAGCTGAGAAAATAGAAGTGCGGTGCATTATTTCCTGAGGAACCCTCGTACTTAAAATTCTGTTAACTCATTTTATTAATTTCTTAAATGTGTACCAGCTGTTATCGTCAAAGATGTAAACTCTTTGGCTTGTATGTTATATCCCTATTCTTGTTCGTGGTGTACAGCCCTGGTGAGAGTGTCGTCTGTATATTCTTGGGGAGAAGTTGTTGCAAATGGAGCTAGCGTGCTGTTGTGGAACTGCTGAAGGCATGTATTTTGTGTTACTAGTTCATAGTGTAAAATATTGCTGAATATAATTATTTCAAAATGCAGAAACTTTACTTCATTCAATTCATTCATCAGTTAATGTTTCTTAGTGTGAGAATTCGATCCACGAACAGCATTATTCCATAAAGAAGACAACGAGGTCATCAACGAGATAGTCAGCAAAGTAATAACTTAGCATTATAGATGTGGATGCAAGATTGGATGCAGCTTACTTCGAAGTAGTGATCAAATTCTGGTTCGAAGACAAATCATTAAAGATTCTCCATTGAGGAGACGCATTGCTTGGTACAGTCTACAATGTTATCTCCCTACCTGTCGACAAGTTCTGGCAGGGAACACTTTGGAAATAGTTAACTGGTGCTGTGTTGAGATAGTGTGGAGACACTCTATCTGTCTTTAAACGTAATTGATTTTGTTGGCTCTTACGTAAAACCGGAGATATCATATTGAATACAACTGGTGAAACCGGACGCTGTGGCCGAGCGGTTCTAGGCGCTTCGGTCCGGAACTGCGCTGCTGCTACGGTCGCAAGTTCGAATCCTGCCTCGGGCATGGATGTGTGTGATGTCCTTAGGTTAGTTAGGTTTAAATAGTTCTAAGTTCTAGGGGACTGATGACCTCAGACGTTGACTCCCATAGTGCTTGGAGTCATTTGACCCATTTGAACAACTACTGAAAGCGAAGCAGAGCTTTTTTCTTCGAAATTAATGCAGGGTGTAACTAATTTCCTTTTACAGATGCTGAGGATTTGTAGTGACACCATGACGATAAAGTTCATCGTGAGAATTCACGTGCGGGGACACACCGTTTTCCCTCTACGCTCAAAATATCACAACACACGTTGAAATGGAAAAATTGGAGATTTGTGGTAAAGACTATGGGACCAAACTGCTGAGGTCATTGGTCCCTGGGATTACACACTAATTAAACTAACTTACGCTAATGACAACACACACACCCATGCCCGAACCTCCCACCTTGAAATCCCCAACATTTTCGGCTCCAATGACTAGGCCATTACTGTGTCATTCACCGATCGTCTGATGTCCTGTATCCACTACAGACTTGTTTACATGCCATTCAGTTGAATTTGTGATCTCTTCAGAAAGGATTGTGTCTACTGTTGTGCTTGGGGTATCTATTTATACAGTACTACTATACCGTTGTAACCATTCACTACAATATACAATACAAACTGAACGTACATTTCATTTTTAGTTTGTTGCTGTTGACCGTGATGACTTACACGTTTGCAGAATGCGCTGACATGTTATTGTACGACGAAGCTCGGTGCAATGGGACGGCTGCTAGTCAGTTGTACGTCGCGCGTTTTCCACACCACCAGACACATTCGCACTTCCTCTTTGCTACGGTGTACCGGTGACCTCGGAAACGAGGACATTCACCACCAACAGGGCCGCTAGTGTTACTCCACGGCAGCGCCACACACCCGAATGTGAAGAGGCTGTACTTTGTGCAGTGGAAGAGCACGAGAAACATTGCAGGTGAACCGAATATGGACCACCAAATTGTCTGGCGTTTCTTGCATGGGCAGCAGCTACACCTGTACCACCCCCAGAGGGTACGAGTACAGGCAGTGCTGCCACAGAATTTTTCGTCACGACCCCACTTCTGCAGGTGATTCTTGCACTGTTGTTTGGATGAGCCCTTATTCCCACGGCGGATGGATGAAGTCAAGTTCATCAGAGAATGTCTCCTCAGTTCCCACAACAATCATGTGAGAGCCGATGAAAACTAGCATTTTGCGTGACCCCATGGGTTTCAGGGACGACAGGGAAGGAACATTTGGACAGGGTACCTGGATGGACATGTAACTGGGCCCCATTTCTTCCATGAAGTCTCACAGACGTCACGTAGTTGAGATTCCTTGACAGCAAACTGCATGGCCTCTCGGAAGATATGCCACTGCATGTGCGTCAAAGCATGTGGTTCCACCATGACGGTGCACCTGTGGTCTGAGATCATACAGACAACAGTGGATAGGTCGTGGTCACCCGATTCAAAAAAAATGGTTCAAATGGCTCTGAGCACTATGGGACTCAACATCTTAGGTCATAAGTCCCCTAGAACTTAGAACTACTTAAACCTAACTAACCTAAGGACATCACACACACCCATGCCCGAGGCAGGATTCGAACCTGCGACCGTAGCGGTCGCGCGGTTCCGGACTGCAGTGCCAGAACCGCACGGCCACCGCGGCGGGTCACCCGACTGCTTGGCCTGCACATTCCCCCGACTTCAGTCATATGGACTGCAAACTGTAGGGTCACTTGATATCCTTGATTTATGAGACCCCTGTACCATCTTTTGAAGGCCGGCCGGTGTGGCCAAGCGGTTCTAGGCGCGCTACGGTCGCAGGTTCAAATCCTGCCTCGGACATGGATGTGTTTCATGTCCTTAGATTGGTTAGTTTTAAGTAGTTCTACGTTCTAGGGGCCTGATGACCCCAGATGTGACTAGTGACTGTCGGTAGCTGACTAATGTAACATTATTCTTCATTCAAATTTTATTCGGATTTGAATGCCTTGTATAAATGAGGGGACACTGAAAGCGAATTTGGGACAGTGCGGAAGCACCTGGGCTGGCTGGAGAGTAAAATAGACCAGCACCTTTGGAGTCGTTTCACCGAAGGACACACCAGGTGAGGCACATGACAATAGACACTGGACTAGCTTTTGTAATGCCACGCTTTGACGCCCTGAAAATTGTAGATGACACAATATCTCCTGTCTCCCAAGACCCTTCGCTCCCCGTGCCACTCCCTCCCCCCTCCAACCTGGCCCCCTCTCTTCCAGTCCATTTCCCCCCCCCCCCCCCCAAGCTGCAACTGCTCTGCAGTCCAGGAGTGGAAGGTGGGTGAATGCTATTTAGTATAGTAGAAGGCACTTACGTGCACAAAAGTAGAAAGCTGACTCTTCTTTTGGAAAGCACCACACGTCACTGATAAACATCTCAAAAATGGAATGGGAACCTGCAGTTTTAGGTCTTTAAAATGGGGACACGCCAATGGACATCTGACTAGGCTCGAATCTGCTGAGAGAGAGAGAGAGAGAGCGCTTGTAATGAATTGTTAACTGTTATACTGTATCTTGTGTAAATATGATTTTCTTTGTAGAACTGACTTGTGGAAACGCTTAACTCCACCACACTATAACTGAAAAATGAACACAGTCAACAGAATCGTATTTATAGACTTGTACATTGATTTCACACGTAGTGACACAAGTGAATTTTGTATATAGAGAAATGATCTGCTTTTTTGTACTTGAATAAATATTACTTTACATAAATTTGATATTTTAGAGATATTTTACTGTAGCCAAACATTGTATTATATACATATTTAAAATTTTGGATTGTCTGATGTTGATTTATGCTTCGAATTTTGTGTATTTTTGTACTGTCTATTCTATTATGTGATGTTATTTATATGGTCTGACTTTCGTCTGTCTTCTTTTTATTATGTGATGTTAATAAAACTTGAAAGTTTGTCATGGTATTAGATGTTATATGTTTTATGAGAGTATGAATGAGTCAATTATCAAAATTGTTTGGAGTGTAAATGAGCACCAATCATTGTTTAAAATATGAAATAGTGAATGTGTTTCAAGCCACTGATATGTGGCCGAGTAAACAACATAATTGACATGATTGATAAGGTTCTTTGGTGCGAATGAGTTTTAATGGAGGATCATTTGTAAAGTAAATTTTTGAAGAAGCATGACTGAGTTCAAGCTGCTCCAGCAGTATAAAGGGAAAGTCCAGTTATCGCCAGCAAACGTGATGGATGAATGAGTGTTGGTATCGTATGTTAAGTAGGAATGAAATAAAAAAATGTAAAATATGTTGCCTTGGCAATATCCATTACCTTGATAGTGTCTCAACTGAGCATGCAATCCTCATGCCACGTGGGCCTAAAATTTCTTTGATGCACTTGGTGCTTTAACAAGCTTTGAGTACAAATGCATTAGCATAAGTTCAAAAACTAGAAGGAAGGGGTGATGTTATATAAACTCCAGAGGTCAGTACTTAAGCCACTGGTTTCCTCGCCTGTATCGATTAAATTTAGTCTGTGCTACTCTCTTGTAATTACCGCTCATATGTTGATGACATTTAGCGCCAATATTAAGACCACTGTTGCTGCTCTAAGAGGCGTCAATAATGACAACTGTTCAACAACATGACGAGTGCAATACCTGCATCTGAACCTTAATCCTAAAAAGTCGCAGGTCACACTCACATCACAATGGAAGATCATCAACGAACACGTTCTTGGCGCAATTTTTCATGTGTGTTCCTTGATGGTACACGATTACTATATCGAGAAACCAACGTAAGATTTCCATATAATCTTGTATGAGCGCGTAAATTGAGAAGAATAAACTGCTACAGCCAGCAGAAAATCTCTTTTACCTATATGCAATCCACAAATTCAGAAAAAAATCTTAACCCGAACTAAAAAAAAAAACTACTGTAGTCTTCAGTTTTACTAAATCTACAGCCATGACTTCAACAAGGCTCAAAAAGTGAAAACTTCAGACTAATCAACCTGGCTTGCGTGAGATGCGCCAGAGTGGCTGCGACTGGGTAGGCAAAACGATTTTTGTACTTTATATTTTCTTCATCAGGTTTTTAGTCGTTGGTTTTCTAATCCTCTACTCCCGTATCTAAAATCTATTATCTTCCCGTCAGTGGAACACAAGATTCGTGTAAATCCTTCTCCGCGTTAATTATGCGACTCTGGAACAGACTGCATAGTTAATACAAACAACACTGAATTCTAAAGGAGACTGAACGGAAACTGTTACCCTCGATGTACCTTCCGTCTCCGCAGTTGTCACCTGTCTACCTCTCCGTCCAAGGAAAACCAGTACTTCTGTTACTTTGGCAACGCTGTTTTATCTGTCTATCTTCTTTCCTCCATCTCATCTTTATTTCTTGCTAAAAGCTAACTTCTCCAGATTTAATACCTTCTGCATGTCTGACATTCAGTTCTGTTAGATGCCATTAGTCGCATTCAACATACAGCTGACATTACACAACACAATGTTAATTAGACTATTGTCACTGCATGAGATATCACTGTTATCTTATTACTATTGCTGATGTGGTTTCAGTTCGAAGACTGTTTTGATGCAGCCCTCCAAGCTACTATATCCTGTGAACCATGTAGAAGAGCTGAATGCCCAGGGTAAAATCTACAGGTATAGTTTCCTATTGCTTTCAGCTATTTCCAGTACCAGCACAGCAAGGCCTATTTGGTTGCCGTTACGAAGCCAGATCAGTCAATCATCCACAGCATTGCCCGTGCCACTACTCGAAAACCTGCTGCCCCCCCCTTTGGGAACCACACTTTGTCTGCTCTCTCAACGGATACCCCTCCATTGTGGTTATACCTACGGTACGGCCACCTACGGTACGGCCAGCTGTATCGGCGAGGGACATACACCATCCCACAAACGGTAAGGTCCATGTTCACGGACTAAGCGTGCGGAAATGTTAACATACGAATGAGGTCCGTTTAGACGTGGAAGAGAACGTGAAAGACCTAATGTTGTCAGGTGGAATAAACGAATAAATAAATTTATGACACCGTACAGCATGTCCCTGACTATGTATATTAAACAGAATATGGTTCTTACGTGGTGTTCCTCCAATTTCCTTGCACCATCGGCCGTATTCAGTAGCCGAGAATATTTCGATAGTGAATTTCACCGAGAAAGCCTTAATTCTCATACTTTCACATTTTGCAATTATTGCACAGAAATCTAATTATTTTACACCTCACCCGATGAAGTAGCGCCAATGTTAATCTCGACCCATTTTACAAATTTGACAACATTGCATATTCAGTATATCATGGTATAATTTCCATAATCATACCACTGAAATTCGCTAAAAATATGTGGATACATAAACAGTGTACAAAAATATATAATTAAGCATTTTTTTTCCATTTTCCAGCGCTATGGCATATAGTCTGTAATTGGTGCTGTTAATTGTTGTAGTAATTGTGGTTGTTGTAACATAACCATATCACCCTAAAAGCGTCACTTCACGTGTTCATGCCACGACAAACAACGTACAGTTATGGAAATTAAAATTGCTACATCATGAAGATGACGTGCTACAGAAGAGAAATTTAACCGACAGGAAGAAGATGCTGTAATATGCAAATTATTAGGTTTCACGATCATTCTCACAAGGTTGGCGCCGGTGGCGACATCTACAACGTGCTGAAATGAGGAAAGGCTCCAACCGTTTTCTCGTACACAAACAGCATTTGACCGGCGTTGCCTGGTGAAACGTTGTTGAGATGCCTCGTGTAAGGAGGAGAATTGCGTACCATCACGTTTCCGACTTTGATAAAGGTCGGATTGTAGCCTATCGCGATTGCGGTTTATCGTATCGCGACATTGCTGCTCTAGTTGGTCAATATCCAGTGACTGTTAGCAGAATATGGAATCTGTGGGTCCAGGAGGGTAATACGGAACGCCGTGCTGAATTCCAACGGCTTCATTTCACTAGCAGTCGAGATGAGAGGCATCTTATCCGCATGGCTGTAACGGATCGTGCAGCCAAGTCTCGATCCCTGAGTCAATAGATGGGGACGTTTTGCAAGACAACAACCATCTGCACGAACAACTCGACGACGTTTGCAGCAGAATAAACTATCAGCTCGGAGACCGTGGCTGCGGTTACCCTTGGCGCTGCATCACAGACAAGAGCGCCTGCGATGGTGAACTCATCGCCATACTGGCGTGTCACCCGCCGTGATGGTATGGGGTGCCATTGGTTACACGTCTCAGTCACCTCTTGTTCGCGTTGACAGCACATTGAACAGTGGACGTTACATTTCAGATGTGTTACGACTCGTGGCTCTACCCTGCATTCGATCCCTGCGAAACAATACACTTCAGCGGGGTAATGCACGACCGCATGTTGCACGTCCTGTACGGGCCTTTCTGGATACAGAAAACGTTCGACTGCTGCCCTGGCCAGCACATTCTCCATAACTCTCATCAATTGAAAACGTCTCGTCAATGGTGGTCGAGCAACTGGCTCATCACAATACGCCAATCACTAGTCTTGATCAACTGTGGTATCGTGTTGAAGCTGCATGGGCAGCTGTACCTGTACACGCCATCCAAGCTCTGTTTGATTCAATGCCTAGGCTTATCAAGGCCGTTATTACGACGAGAGGTGGTTGTTCTGGGTACTGATTTCTTAGGATCTATGCACCCAAATTGAATGAAAATGTAATCACATGTCAGTTCTAGCATAATATATTTGTCGAATGAATACCCGTTTATCATCTGCATTCCTTCTTGGTGTAGCAATTTTAATGGCCAGTAGTGTACTTCTGTTTTACTAATTCAGAACTGTCTCGCTCTGCACAGTGCGATAACTCCATATGCACAAGCTGCAATTACACGAGTGTGAATAACGACGGTCGTAATTTAAGCTGATTGCTGCACCAGGGAATTGGGCCATAGACATTTCGGCCTTAGGTCTGTAATACCGTCCGCAGCGGTACGGAAGTGAGTCAGCAACAACCCGCAACCTGACAGCTCACTGTAGAGAGCTGCTGACCTGTGCCCGACCCGTGTGGCGTTCACTCGGCTGCGGAGGCTGTGTGTCAGAGAGAGAGGCTAATAATATACCGCACACATCTTGGTGGAACTTGCCGAAGATGACTGACGCTAATACGCCTAATGACACAGCCGGCTGCGCGGTTTTTCGTAGCCTCGTGGGACTGACGTAGATGGACTCAGACCGCCGAGTTACAGTGAGCGCCGGATGGATGCCCTTCAGCTACGCTTCGCGCTGCATTGTGGCGTAACTAACCGCCATGTTTTCTCAGTCGCGTGGAGGGGCCGCGCACCTGTTGAGTCGTAATCGGCGAGTTACTCCCGCGTGAAAGCCAAGTGCAACCGAAGCGAAGCGTGTGGTGAGCGCGTGCTGGGGAGCAGCTGTCGCTCACTCGGATTCGCCAAGCGCATGAAGCGGTCTAACTCCCAGCGAGACTGAAGACTGTTGCGATTATGCATCCTAGTATACATTACCAACCTAAAGACATACGTCATCATCTGTTTCCCGTCACGACAGCATTTGTGTCAAGGCAACCACATATGTGCATTATAAAAAAAAAGTCACCAGTTTCACATAATTGTGATGTAACAACGAAGACAACCCCTTACAGAATTACAGTTTTGCTGCTACAGTCACTTTTTACATTCACATGTACCTGTTTTGCAACACACGCACCCCACGCCAGACGGCTTTAAGAGCAAAGCGTCAATTGCTTACCCAATCATATGTGTATTACCTGCAACCACTACTACAGCAAGAGTGTGAGGGTTAGCGAGGTAATCTCCGTACGGCATACCGTGATAGTCTAATTGAAAACATGAAGACTTCTGCTGTAGTCTACTAAGAACTTTACGTTTCCAGTTACACGTCGGCTGAACAGAAAAAATCTTTATATTTTTCAACTGCACTCAACACATTGAATTATGTGTGAATTTTTTTAATTTCTCACTTACAGACAGTATGAAGTTCAGCTGAAATAATGAGTTTTCCACTAACCAACGTCTGGCAAGTCTGTCTCTCACTCTCGGAGGTTTAACGATGATGATGATAATGATTTTGGGTTGAAAGCAACTAAACGTCAGAGCCTATCAGTCCGTTATCCATTCGCCCTCCTTCCACCATACTCTCCCAACTCCCTGCCCAGGACAGGATCTATGTAACCCATCTTTCTGCATCTAGGACGAGTCTCATGTGGGAGTGTGACAATTTTTATAAATCCAGAATGAGGTTTTCACTCTGCAGCGGAGTGTGCGCTGATATGAAACTTCCTGGCGGATTAAAACTGTGTGCCCGACCGAGACTCGAACTCGGGACCTTTGCGTTTCGCGGGCAAGTGCTCTACCCTCTGAGCTACCGAAGCACGACTCACGCCCGGTCCCACAGCTTTACTTCTGTCAGTATCTCGTCTCCTACCTTCCAAACTTTACAGAAGCTCTCCTGCGAACCTTACAGAACTAATCTGCCAGGAAGTTTCATATCAGCGCATACTCCGCTGCAGAGTGAAAACTTCATTCTGGAAACATCCCCCAGGCTGTGGATAAGCCATGTCTCCACAATATTCTTTCTTTCAGGAGTGCAAGGATTTCTGAAAGCGATTTATAGAGCCGCCCATGTTCCAACGTAGTAGTCATTTGCAGTAAGAAATATGATAGTAAATTAAGTCATTTTTGATACAGATGAATGAGTAGAAGGCAAACGTCATATGAAAAATTAAGTTGTCGGGTGGTCGGAGCGGCGCTGCTGTGGATGCGATCGGCTATTGTCGGCGGATTCTCATTGGCTCAATAAAGAAGTATGAAAAATGGAGTGTGGTTCAAAATTATCTTTACAACTTTGAACACATATATTTCAGAAATGGGAAGGGGTTAGAAACGTGCGGTTTGCAGCATGATGGTCAGGCATACCCAAGATTCTAGTGGCTGCTTAACAGAATCTAGTGTGTTATGATGACCATATTTGCTAGACAGAAATTCGGGACACATTAAAAGTTTTTGATACAGAAAAATGTCTTAATTACAAATAACAAATGTAGCCTGTCACTTTATTTTGTTATAAAAATTAACTTAATTTGCTTTTTATTACTACATTCTAAGTTGAAGGAGTGCAAGCATTCATAAAGTTTTTACCAGCGCTGTAAATTTCTTCAGCATGTCTGTTTTCTTCAACAGCATACGAAAACTTTTACCTCGAGTTTCAAAATAATTCATTATAGTCACTAACATTTCTTTAGTTAGTATAGTTGGGGTTGGTTGGGTTGTTGTGGGGAAGAAGACCAGACAGCGAGGTCATCGGTCTCATCGGATTAGGGAAGGATGGGGAAGGAAGTCGGCCGTGCCCTTTTTGAAAGGAACCATCCCGGTAGTATAATTGCGTAGGATTCCGCGGCCAGAGTCAGTCGACATAAAAACTTTTCTGGGTATGGTATCGCGTCATATCGTATGAAACATCTGCTGCGGGAAAAAAACTAACGTTTCGGCCACGGTTGCAACTGACTTCTTCTGGGTCTAGTAGACCTAGGAGACCCAGAAGAAAGCCGCTGCAACCGCGGCCGAAACGTTGGTTTTTCTCCAGCAGCAGAGGTTTTATATATTATGACGCGGTACCATACACAGAACACTTCTATGTCCACTGCTTTCGCTATTTCTACAGCAAACTGTTTTGTCGCAGCCCCATAAATTATTTGTCAGGGAAAATACCCTTTCAGTACCAGCATACTGGCACAGATAAACTGAACATTTAATTTGGGATAAATCGTTTCAAAATTGTTAAATTTGGAACTAACAGGTGACCCTAATACATCCGAAAGAATTCGAGACAGAGATCGAAAAATCGTGAATATTACACCTTAATTGTGTGCGCCATTTGGTGCACACACGATATTTAAGCAGTATTGCAGTACCATATCCAGCCTAGCATGGCTCGAAAATGGTTCAAATGGCTGTGAGCACTATGGGACTTAACATCTGTGGTTATCAGTCCCCTAGAACTTAGAACTACTTAAACCTAACAAACCTAAGGACATCACACACATCCATGCCCGAGGCAGGATTAGAACCTGCGGCCGTAGCACCAGCGCGGTTCAGGCCTGAAGCGCCTATAACCGCTCGGCCACAGCGGCTGGCCCTAGCATGGCCTCGTTAACGTGTGCTGTTGCTGCTCTGAGGCGAGCTCACTGTTCCTGCAGGTCCCGCCAGAAGAAAAAAAAAAAGCGGGTCTGTATCGACCATGGCTACATTGTGCCAACTGTTAGGGGGTGGTCAGTCAATAACTAGGGCGGGGAAAAATAAGTAGCATATGTGTGCGTGAACAACATACCGCAAACAACACATTATACCTATTTACAGCACTGAAACAGACATTAAAGTTGTGAAGAACTTTTGTAACATCCTATATGTGTATACTGGGTGGTTCATTGATAGTGGCCGGGCCAAATGTCTCACGAAATAAGCATCAAACGAAAAACTACAAAGAACGAAACTCATATAGCTTGAAGGGGGAAATTAGATGGCGCTATGGCTGGCCCGCTAGATGGCGCTGCCACAGGTCAAACGGATATCAACAACGTTTTTTAAATAAGAACCCCCATTTATATTACTTACTCGTGTAGTACGTGTAGAAATATGAATGTTTTAATTGGACCACTTTTTTCGCTTTGTGATAGATGTGCCTCGTGATGACTGGGTGTTGTGTGATGTCCTTAGGTTAGTTAGGTTTAAGTAGTTCTGAGTTCTAGGGGACTGATGACCATAGATGTTAAGTCCCATAGTGCTCAGAGCCATTTGAACCATTTTTATTTGTGATAGATGGTGCTGTAATAGTCACAAACATATGGCTCATAATTTTAGACGAACAGTTGGCGACAGGTAGGTTTTTTAAATTAAAGTACAGAACGTAGGTACGTTTGAACATTTTATTTCGGTTGTTCCAATGTGATACATGCACCTTTGTGAACTTATCATTTCTGAGGACGCATGCTGTTACAGCGTGATTACCTGTAAATACCACATTAATCAAAAAAATACTCGAAATGATGTCCGTCAACCTCAATGCATTTGGCAATAAGTGTAACGACATTCATCTCAACAGCGAGTAGTTCGCCTTCCGTAATGTTCGCACATGCGTTGACAATGCGCTGACGCATGTTGTCAGGCGTTGTCGGTGGATCACGATAGCAAATGTCCTTCAACTTTCTCCACAGAAAGAAATCCGGGAACGTCAGATCCGGTGAACGTGCGGACCATGGTATGGTACGTCGACGACCAATCCACCTGTAATGAAATATGCTATTCAATACCGCTACAACCGCACGCGAGCTACGTGCTGGACATTCATCGTTTTGCAAGTACATTGCCATTCTGTCATGCAATGAAACATATTGTAGTAACATCGGTAGAACGTTGCGTAAGAAATCAGCATACATTGCACCATTTAGATTGCCATCGATAAAATGGGGGAAAATTATCATTGGCAAATGGTTCAAATGGCTCTGAGCACTATGGGACTTAGCATCTATGGTCATCAGTCCCCTAGAACTTAGAACTACTTAAACCTCACTAACCTAAGGACATCACACACATCCATGCCCGAGGCAGGATTCGAACCTGCGACCGTAGCAGTCGCGCGGCTCCGGACTGAGCGCCTAGAACCGCTAGACCACCACGGCCGGCCAATTATCATTCCTCCCATAATGCCGCACCATACATTAACCCGCCAAGGTCGCTGATGTTCCACTTATCGCAGCCATCGTGGATTTTCCGTTTCCCAATACTGCATATTATGCCGGTTTACGTTACCGCTGTTGGTGAATGACACTTCGTCGCTAAATAGAACGCGTGCAAAAAATCTGTCATCGCCCCGTTATTTCTGTTGTACCCAGTGGTAGAACTGTACACGACGTTCAAAGTCGTCGCCATGAAATTCCTGGTGCATAGAATTATGGTACGGGTGCAATCGATGTTTATGTAGTATTCTCAACACCGACGTTTTTGAGATTTCCGATTCTCGCGCAATTTGTCTGCTACTCATGGGCGGATTAGCCGCGACAGCAGCTAAGACATCCAATTGGGCATCATCATTTGTTGCAGGTCGTGGTTGACGTTTTACATGTGGCTGAACGCTTCCTGTTTCCTTAAATAACGTAACTATCCGGCGAACGGTACGGACACTTGGATGATGTTGTCCACGATACCGAGCAGCATAAATAGCACACGTCCGTTGGGCATTTTGATCACAATAGCCATACACCAACACGATATCGACCTTTTCTGAAACTGGTAAATGGTCCATTTTAACATGGGTAATATATGACGAAGCTTATACCGTCCACACTGGTGGTATGTTACGTGATACCACGTACTTAGACGTTTGTGACTATTATAGCGCCATCTATCACAAAGCGAAAAAAGAGGTCCAATCAAACCATTCATATATCTTCACGTACTACACGAATATGTAATAAAATGGGGGTTCCTATTTAAAAAAACGCAGCTCATGTCTGTTTGACCTATGGCAGCGCCATATAGCGGGCCAACCATAGCGCTATCTGGTGTCCACCTTCAAGCTAGACGAGTTTCGTTCTTTGTAGGACTACAGGTTCCCACAGATCAGCAGACATAAATTACAGAGTAAATAAGAAGGATTTCTGAAAGCGCTTTATAGAGCCGCCCATGTTCCAACGTAGTAGTCATTTGCAGTAAGAAATATGATAGTAAATTAAGTCATTTTTGATACAGATGAATGAGTAGAAGGCAAATGTCATTAGAAATATTAAGTTGTCGGGCGGTCGGAGCGGCGCTGCTGTGGATGCGATCGGCTATTGTCGGCGGATTCTCATTGTCTCAATAAAGAAGTATGGAAAATGGAGTGTGTTTCAAAATTATCTTTACAACTTTGAACACATATATTTCAGAAATGGGAAGGGGATAGAAACGTGCGGTTTGCAGCACGAAGGTCAGGCATACCCAAGATTCTAGTGGCTGCTTAACAGAATCTAGTGTGTTATGATGACCATATTTTCTAGACAGATATTCGGGACACATTGCTTTTTAATACTACATTCTAAGATGAAGGAGTGCAAGCATTCACAAAGTTTTTACCAGCGCTGTAAATTTCTTCAGCATGTTTGTATTCTTCAACAGCATACGAAAACTTTTACCTCGAGTTTCATGATAATTCATTGTAGTCACTAACATTGCTTTCGTTAGTATAATTGCATAGGCTTCCGCGGCCAGAGTCCGTCGACATAAAAACTTCTGGGTATGGTATCGCGTCATAGCGTATGAAACGTCTGCTGCTGGAAAAAATCCAACGTTTCTGCCACGGTTGCAGCGGCCTTCTTCTGGGTCTAGTAGACCTAGGAGACCCAGAAGAAAGCCGCTGCAACCGCGGCCGAAACGTTGGTTTTTCTCCAGCAGCAGAGGTTTTATACATTATGACGCGGTACCATACCCACAACACTTTTATGTCCACTGCTTTCGCTATTTCTACAGCAAACTGTTTTGTCACAGCTCCATAAATTATTTGTCAGGGAAAATACCCTTTCAGTCCCAGCATACTGGCACAGATAAACTGAACATTTAATTTGGGATAAATCGTTTCAAAATTGTTAAATTTGGAACTAACAGGTGACCCTAATACATCCGAAAGAATTCGAGACAGAGATCGAAAAATCGTGAATATTACACCTTAATTGTGTGCGCCATTTGGTGCACACACGATATTTAAGCAGTATTGCAGTACCATATCCAGCCTAGCATGGCTCGAAAATGGTTCAAATGGCTGTGAGCACTATGGGACTTAACATCTGTGGTTATCAGTCCCCTAGAACTTAGAACTACTTAAACCTAACAAACCTAAGGACATCACACACATCCATGCCCGAGGCAGGATTAGAACCTGCGGCCGTAGCACCAGCGCGGTTCAGGCCTGAAGCGCCTATAACCGCTCGGCCACAGCGGCTGGCCCTAGCATGGCCTCGTTAACGTGTGCTGTTGCTGCTCTGAGGCGAGCTCACTGTTCCTGCAGGTCCCGCCAGAAGAAAAAAAAAAGCGGGTCTGTAGGACCTGGGCGCCAGATCTGGTCTGTATCGACCATGGCTACATTGTGCCAACTGTTAGGGGGTAGTCAGTCAATAACTAGGGCGGGGAAAAATAAGTAGCATATGTGTGCGTGAACAACATACCGCAAACAACACATTATACCTATTTACAGCACTGAAACAGACATTAAAGTTGTGAAGAACTTTTGTAACATCCTATATGTGTATACTGGGTGGTTCATTGATAGTGGCCGGGCCAAATGTCTCACGAAATAAGCATCAAACGAAAAACTACAAAGAACGAAACTCATATAGCTTGAAGGGGGAAATTAGATGGCGCTATGGCTGGCCCGCTAGATGGCGCTGCCACAGGTCAAACGGATATCAACAACGTTTTTTAAGTAAGAACCCCCATTTTTATTACTTACTCGTGTAGTACGTGTTGAAATATGAATGTTATAGTTGGACCACTTTTTTCTCTTTCTGATAGATGGCGCTGTAATAGTCACAAACGTATAAGTACGTGGTACACGTAATATTCCGCTAGTGCGGACGGTATTTGCTTCGTGATACATTACCTTTGTTAAAATGGACCGTTTACCAAATGCGGAAAAGTTCGATACCGAGTTGATGTATGGCTATTGTGATCAAAATGCCCAACGGGCGTGTGCTATGTATGCTGCTCGGTATCCTGGGCGGCATCATCCAAGTGTCCGGACCGTTCGCCAGACAGTTACGTTATGTAAGGAAACAGGAAGTGTTCAGCCACATGTGAAACATCAATCACGACCTGCAACGAATGATGATGCCCCAGTAGGTGTTTTAGCTGCTATCGCGGCTAATCCGCACATCAGAGAAATTGTGCGAGAATTGGGAATCTCAAAAACGTAGGTGTTGAGAATGCTACATCAACATCGATTGCACTCTTACCATATTTATATGCACCAGACGAAAGAAAGTCCGAGTTTGTGTAAAATTCATTCAAGTACGTCTCTGGATGCCATCAAGACTAGGACCAATCTGGGGAGACCTAGCGTTGCAAAATAATAACTTTCATCATAGCTAATCAAGTGAAGTATATTTGTGCTTATAATAATAGTGAGCGAGTACTTTGATAGCTTATTTAAATATGGGTACAAGATAGTATAACGTAGTTCAACTGAGCTGTTTTAAAATACTATTTAAAATATGTGTCTGCTCGCTTTGTGCCAGACTTCAGAAAGCGAGAGTCGTATTGGATTTATTTCCCGCATTTTCGAATCGCTTTTGTTAGGCTGCCTGGGTGTGTTTTTTTACGATGTTTCTCCACACTCCTCTTGTCTAATTCTGAGCTGGTTCAGCATTTCAGCCTTATTTATACGATACACGAATGCTTACAATACGAAAAACGTATCTACATATTAACGCTAGTATGCAGATACATTTAATCCCACATAAGTCTACGGCCAGAGGTAACCTTGGGTTGCATCGTCAAGTATATTGTTTCGATTCTTGTAGGAAACTGATGTGTCTGATGTTTTAAACGCATTTTTCTCGTTTGTACCTCTTAAATGGAAACGAGTAATACTGCAAGTGATTCTGATGTACCAAAAGCCTGATGAAAACAAAGAGGCGTTAACTACTACATAAATATTTGTATGGTGAGTCAGAGTAATATACAGGGTGTTACAAAAAGGTACGGCCGAACTCTCAGGAAACATTCCTCACATACAAATAAAGAAAAGATGTTATGTAGACATGTGCCCGGAAGCGCTTAATTTCCGTGTTAGAGCTCATTTTAGTTTCGTCAGTATGTACTGTACGTCCTCGATTGACTGCCAGTTGGCCCAATTGAAAGAAGGTAATGTTGACTTCGGTGCTTATGTTGACATGCGACTCGTTTCTCTACAGTTCGAAATGGTTCAAATGGCTCTGAACACTATGGGACTTAACATCTATGGCCATCAGTCCCCTAGAACTTAGAACTACTTAGGACAGCACACAACACCCAGCCATCACGAGGCAGAGAAAATCCCTGACCCCGCCGGGAATCGAACCCGGGAACCCGGGCGTGGGAAGCGAGAACGCTACCGCACGACCACGAGATGCGGGCTTTCTCTTCAGTACTAGCATCAAGCACATCAGTACGTAGCATCAACAGGTTAGTGTTCATCACGAACGTGGTTTTGCAGTCAGTGCAATGTTTACAAATGCGGAGTTGGCAGATGCCCATTTGATGTATGGATTAGCACGAGGCAATAGCCGTGGCGCGGTACGTTTGTATCGAGACAGATTTCCAGAACGAAGGTGTCCCGACAGGAAGACGTTCGAAGCAATTGATCGGCGTCTATGTGAGCAGGGAACATTCCAGCCTATGACCCGCGACTGGGAAAGACCTAGAACGACGAGGACACCTGCAATGGACAAGTCAGTTCTTCGTGCACTTGACGATAACCCTAATTTCAGCGTCAGAGAAGTTGCTGCTGTACAAGGTAACGTTGACCACGTCACTGTATGGAGAATGCTACGGGAGAATCAGTTGTTTTCGTACCATGTACAGCGTGTGCAGGCACTGTCAGCAGCTGATTGGCCTCCACGGGTACACTTCTGCGAATGGTTCATCCAACAATGTGTCAATCCTCATGTCAGTGCAAATGTTCTCTTTACGGATGAGGCTTCATTCCAACGTGATCAAATTGTAAATTTTCACAATCAACATGTGCGGGCTGACGAGAATCCGCACGCAATTGTGCAATCACGTCATCAAGACAGATTTTCTGTGAACGTTTGGGCAGGCATTGTTGGTGATGTCTTGATTGGGCCCCATGTTCTTCCACCTAGCTCCATGGAGCACGTTATCATGATTTCATACGGATACTACCTGTGCTGCTAGAACATGTGCCTTTACAAGTACGACACAACATGTGGTTCATGCACGATAGAGCTCCTGCACAGTTCAGTCGAAGTGTTCGTACGCTTCTCAACAACAGATTCGGTGACCGATGGATTGGTAGAGGTGGACCAATTCCATGGCCTCCACGCACTCTTGACCTCAACCCTCTTGACTTTCATTTATGGGGGCATTTGCAAGCTCTTGTCTACGCAACCCCGGTACCAAATGTAGAGACTCTTCGTGCTCGTATTGTGGACGGCTGTGATACAATACGCCCTTCTCCAGGGCTGCATCAGTGCATCAGGGATTCCATGCGACGGAGGGTGGATGCATGTATCCTCGCTAACGGAGGACATTTTGAACATGTCCTGTAACAAAGTGTTTGACGTCACGCTGGTACGTTCTGTTGCTGTGTGTTTCCATTCCATGATTAATGTGATTTGAAGAGAAGTAATAAAATGAGCTCTAACAAGGAAGTAAGCGTTTCCGGACTCATGTATACATTACATATTTTCTTTCTTTGTGTGTGAGGAATGTTTCCTGAAAGTTTGGCCGTCCCTTTTGTAACACCCTGTATATAATGGGAGAAATCATATGACTAAGACGTGATCCTCAAGACAAAGTCAGTGTAATAAACAATATCCGGAAGGATGATTATACTATGAAACTATATTAAGCAAAGTAATTCAAAGGAAATTCAAACGAATAATGACAAATATTTTTCGCAAAAAACTGCTTCCCACACGTGGCAGAATATGCTTAAAATGCAGCTGAACAAGTCACTAGTTGGAGAAATAAAATGTATCGTATGTGGTTTTCGCTCACATCACCTCAGGATTTCCTGAAAAGGAATTATCGATGTTGGATGCGGGAACAGAGAGACAGAACTTCAATAAATTCATGTTGTGGTCTTCAGTCCTGAGACTGGTTTGATGCAGCTCTCCATCCTACTCTATCCTGTGCAAGCTTCTTCATCTCCCAGTACCTACTGCAGCCTACATCCTTCTGAATCTGCTTAGTGTATTCATCTCTTGGTCTCCCTCTACGAGTTTTACCCTCCACGCTGCCCTCCAATACTAAATTGGTGATCCCTTGATGCCTTAGAACATGTCCTACCAACCGATCCCTTCTTCTGGTCAAGTTGTGCCACAAACTTCTCTTCTCCCCAATCCTATTCAATACTTCCTCATTAGTTATGTGATCTACCCATCTAATCTTCAGCATTCTTCTGTAGCACCGTAATAAATTCATATTGAAAATAATCATTTAAGTAAAAATCTATTCAATATAATCCGTTTTTAAAATGAGCAGAACTATATTAAATGATTTCTCCTAACCCCATATAGATTGCTAACGCCTTACAGATAGTCCTGAAAATTTGTGCTGGTTAATTTTTAGTGGCTATGAGGTAACGGATGCTTGAACAGTTCACCAAGTAGCTAGCAATTTTCATGCACTTCTAATGATACGAACTGTTTTGTGATTTTTCTCAACGACAATTGCACTCTACAATCATTTCCATTCTCTCTTGCATACACACCACATTTTCCGTTTTCATTTGTACAAGTATTGTAGTAGCTATTAAAAATTCAGAAGCACAAATATTCAGGACTCTCTGTAAGGCATTAGGAATCTGTATGGGGCTAGGAAAGGTAATGTAATATTTTTGCCGGCCGAAATGGCCGTGCGGTTAAAGGCACTGCAGTCTGGAACCGCAAGACCGCTACGGTCGCAGGTTCGAATCCTGCCTGGAGCATAGATGTTTGTGATGTCCTTAGGTTAGTTAGGTTTAACTAGTTCTAAGTTCTAGGGGACTAATGACCTCAGCAGTTGAGTCCCATAGTGCTCAGAGCCATTTTTTGTAATATTTTTAGTCTGTTTTAAGAACGTGTTACACAAAAAAGTCTTTCTAAATATTTATTTATAGTCTTGTGTGTGTGCGTGTGTGGGTAGCTTTTCAAATTATTTCAAACATTTTCATGGCATTACAGCAGAGACATATCGCAAATTTGAGGTTTATTTCAAATTATCTTCAGCTGAGTCAGGCAAAAAGGGTATGACTTCCCCCTACGTATATATGGCGAAAAGACCGCGAATGTAAAGATTACAGAGAATCGAGCTCACTCGGGAGTTAACAGCAATCGTTCTTAACAGCGAAATATTCGGGACTGGAACAAGAAACAGGAAAATAGCAATTGTATGCCAAGCACTTCCCAACAACACACCAGACTCGAAAGCAAGTTAATATATTGCAGTGTCACTCAGTTCTCAGATACGTGCAAAGTTTCAAGTTTCTAGCTTATCAGGAAGTTAGTTTAAAATCAGTTGCAAGATTTGTACCGAATCAACAGACAAGAAACCGACCTAATAAAAGTGACAGAAAGTAATTGTCCACACACACACACACACACACACACATATATATATATATATATATATATATATATATATATATATATATATAGTGCAGCAACTGATATTAAACTTTTAAAACCAACTAAAAGTTGACCTTTAATGCCGTAAGTACGAAAATTCGTATTTAAGTAAGTAAACTAATACATTATAAAAATACTTTAATTTTAGAAATACAGGTTTTGTTCACATCTCCTGGAAGTAAGATTCTCGCGCTTCCTTTGTCCGTAGAAAACGTGTTCATCCTAGCCATGGTACGTGTATGGTGGATAAGGCTGAAAAAGTATGTAAAAAAATCAAACCCGGAAACTAACTGAAAACATTCATAAAAAGACCGAAATCGATAGGGACCGGTGTGACCTGGTTGTCTCGCATTGAATAAAACCTCTCATACCAGGTGGGTGAGGAAAACGTTCACTTGTTTCAATCGGTCGCTGTGACTGAAACCACTCAGAATCAGCGAACGATGGAAAACATTAATGTAACTGACATTGCATCAGAAACTAGTTTCATTTAGTTGTTTCATTCGACTGAAATACCGAGTGAACGAAAAGACAGTCAACTGATCAGCCGATGGTATACAAGAGTCGATTTTTCCATCACTAGGGAGAGGTACTGCAGAAAATGAGGGTGGTAATAAGTCTGTGGAACGGTTTCCAGAAGAACATACAAGTGAGTGGAACTTTGGCACATCTGCTACCACGGCATCCATATCCAGTTATCTTTACATTGGAGAAGCAATAGAGATTAGGTATGACTCTGAGGCCAACGAAAACTGGTCGATTTAAAACAGGCTGTTGAGGTTTTCGGTTGTAATAAGTATGAAGATACGAAAAGAATAGCACAAGAAGCGGAGAACAGCATGATACCAATCTAACGACTGATGATTTAACGCCAGCAAGCACGCGTGAACACACACACACACACACACACACACACACACACACACTCACACGCAGCACAGTATATAGTTAACATGGTGACTCACACTGAGTTGACGTGCCCCAGACGAAATGTACAGATGTCTCCTATCTTGCCCATCTAGTACATGGAATCACATACCGATACCACACCACGGCTGTCGGTGTTGGCAACGCAATTGCAATTTCCTGTCAGATATCGACAGCGGTCGTGCAGGATTTGGCGGACCCAATGGTGCACGTTTGCTGAGCCACAGCTCCTTCGGCTTTGTACCATGAGCGCCCTCTGCTGCTGCGTTACAGGGTAACCAGCGGAAGCTACACAGTCACTCGCAATTGGAGCCTCTTCCCTATGTGATACTACGCAGACGCCACCTAGTCATCGCTCCAACACCATCGTTCGTGTTTTAATTCAGAGAGTCTCATCCTTGTTGACATTGAGAGCTGGACTGTATTTCTTGCTACTCTATTTGTAACATCATTCGTGTTTTAATTCAGAGAGCCTCATCCTTGTTGATATTGAGAGTTAGACTGCATTTCTTGCTACTCTATTTGTAATGGGTCTTCGTACGGTAGGAGAAATTCGATTTAAGTGAGTCTTCTGTTTACTGTGTTTACTTGTTCCCTAATTATTTCTGCTACTGTCCAACTTTTCTACGACGAGAGTTGCCGCATCACTCTCTAGCCCATCACTCCTTACTTTTGTGTATAAATCTGTGAAGAACACAGAAGATTACTAATTTCATAAATACAGAAGCCAGTGATTTCTTAATTTTTTGGTTTATACCAATGTGTATACTTGGCTTTCGCCAGTTTTCTATTGACATATTACATGCTGAGACCGTCAATTTGCACATCGACTGCTGTTTGTATCCTGCAGCTGCCCTGTGCAAAATAGCAATTCTGTTTGAATATTACGCTTTGCGAGTTGTGTATTGACAATATACTACCCATAATACAAGCGTAGTACTTAAACGAAACTGTTACTGTGCAGAAGGCAACTGTACCATCCAAACTGCAGTCGACGTGCTTGCTGATAGTTTAAATACACACATTCAAAAAAAGTTTAGCATCACCTCGATTCCTAGAGTTCCGGAACCTGTACAGAATATTGGAATAGAGATCACAATAAACATCATTTCCGCCCCTTTTATTGCTCATGAAAACCATACATTGTATATTGTACCACCATAGAGAGAGACCTTCAGAGGTGGTTATCCAGATTGCTGTACACATCGGTACCTGTAATACCCGGTAGCACTTCCTCTTGCATTGAAGCATGCCTGTCTTCGTCGTGGCATACTATCCACAACTTCATCAAAACACTGTTGGTCCAGATAGTCTCACACCTCGACGGCGATTCGACGTAGATCCCTCGGAGTGGTTGGTGGGTCACGTCGTCCATAAACATCCCTTTTCAATCTATTCCAGGCATGTTCGATAGGGTTCATGTCTGGAGAGCATGCTGGACACTCTAGTCAAGTGATGTCGTTATCCTGAAGGAAGTCACTCAGAAGATGTGCACGATGGGGGTGCGAATTGTCGTCCATGAAGACGAATGCCTCGCCAATATGCTGCGGATATGATTGCACTGTCTGTCGGAGGATGGCTTCCACGTATCGTACAGCCGCTACGTCGCCTTCCATGACCACCAGTGGCGTACGTCGGTCCAATATAATGCCACCCCAAAACAGCTGGGAACCCTGCAATCGCTGGACAGCGTGTCTAAGGCGTTCAGCCTGATCTGTTTGCCTCCAAACACGTCACTGATTATTGTCTGGTTGAAGATATATGCAACACTCGTCAATGAAGAGAACGTGATGCCAATCCTGAGTGCTCCATTAGGCATGTTGTTGGGCCCATTTGTACCGTGCTGCATGGTGTTGTCGTTGCAAAGATGGACCTAGACATGGACGTCGGGAGTGAATTTGCGCATCATACAGCCTATTGCGCACAGTTCGAGTCGTAACACGACGTCCTGTGGCTACACGAAAAATATTATTCGACATCGTGGCGTTGCTGTCAGGGTTCCTCTGAGCCATAATCCGTAGGTAGCGGTCACCCACTGCAGTAGTAGCCCTTGGGCGGCCTGAGCGACGCATGTCATCGACAGTTCCTGTCTCTCTGTATCTCCTCCATGTATGAACAACATCGCTTTGGTTCATTAAGAGAAGCCTGAACACTTCCCTTTTTGAGAGCCCTTCCTGGCACAAAGTAACAATGCGGACGCGATCGAACCGCGGTGTTGACCGTCTAGGCATGGTTGGACTGCAGACAACACGAGCCGTGTACCTCCTTCCTGGTGAAATGATTGGAACTGATCGGCTGTCGGACACTCCTCCATCTGACAGGCGCTGCTCATGGATAGTTGTTTACATCTTTGGGTGGGTGTAGTGACACCTCTGAATAGTGAAAGGGACTGTCTGCGATACAATATCCGCAGTCAAAAATGGCTCAAATGGTTCAAATGGCTCTGAGCACTATGGGACTCAACATCTTAGGTCATAAGTCCCCTAGAACTTAGAACTACTTAAACCTAACTAACCTAAGGACATCAGACACACCCATGCCCTATCCACAGTCAACGTCTATCTTCAGGATTTCTGGGAACGGGAGTGATGCTAACCTTTTTTGATGTGCCTATGTATTACAACTGAATAATGAGCGAAAGCCCAAAACTTTAGTTGCTGTAAATAAAAACAGATAAAAAAGTGACTGGTTGCTGTATTTATTAGTGTCCTATAATCCACAGTCGAGGAGCTCAAAAACCAGTGAAATGGATAAGTCTAGTAGACGACTGACAATCTGATAGCCAGTACAAGAGGTTCAAATGACACGTTCAACTGCTTCATTCATAACACCCACATTATCACTAATTGTGCGACACAAAAATTGCCTTTATTAAATATCTGGGTTCTGCAAATCAGGATCTGGCATGCTACTAGATATTATGAGAGCAAAAATTTCAAGGAGTTCTCCTTTGTACTAAAATTTACACATTATTGCTTTCGAAAAAAAGACAGTAGCCCATATTGTGACTACTCCTATGACAAATGGTTTAGTTCTTCTGAGGGCTGCACAGAATTGTTCGTAATAATTTGGGGAAACGTAGATCCTTTTCTATCTCTCCTTTTCATTTTACTTGAGTCAAAACGAAGGCATTACTCTCATTTCACGTATTACTAGAAATAAATTGAAACTAATTATCCACAGATTCCTTTGTTCAGCGGAAATTAAGAGCAGAGGATATTATTTGTTGTAGAACACGCACCAGAGCGGAAGAAAAGCATACTTGGTAGCAGCTGGCGCCGCCAGTGCTAAATATTTCATCGTGACTCTCGGATCTTGCATTGCAGATGTTGGAAACCACCATGTCGGGTTTCTAGAGCTGTCGGCTCGTGTTACCTCCCTGAATAAACCACCGACACGCACAGACACGCAACGCGTGCGTTGGCGGCAGACACCGCGAGAGCGTACACACGCGTGCGCCAAAGTTACCGCCCAACCGGCACGCTGCCTCCGCCGGCCGACGGCGGCGAAACTTGCGGTTCCCGGGCGCCACCAGGGGGATTAAGTTACAGTGACGGCGCCGCGCGGCCGCTATGATTTAGCCTGCTGCCGCCCCCGCCGCCCCCACCGTCCCCGCAGCCAGCGCATTTGTGCCCAACTTGCACCGCCAGCGCCAGGGGGCCCGCCCCACCGGTTAGTCAACAGACGGCAGCCGCTCTGACGCACGCTGGCTGGCTGGCTGGCTTTCACGTGGTCCACCACTACTGTTTTGCACAGTAGTCAAGTCATACGTAGTCTGGGCCAACAAAACTGACTGAAATCTCTTCCCGTATATTCCTTCGATTTCTTATTTCTAAACTCACGTGCCTCTAGGTCGGTATTTATACATTCCAGTTCCAGTATCTAGAAGATGAGCTGGAACTCAAATACAGTTTCGAAAGTTGTTCAGAGATATTCTGTAAGTTATTTTGTATCAGAGGTCTCAGGTGTCTGCTGGCTCGTTCAAATGTAAATGCATTTCGTTTTCATTTCGTACCCCCATTTATTTGTATTTCAAAGAAAATATCCGCACAAAAGTGCAGATATGATGATGATGATGATGATGATGTTTGCTTTGTGGGGCGCTCAACTGCGAGGTCATCAGTGCCTGTACAAAGACCCAATTTTTTCACAGTCCAACTTCTTTTACACAGTCCAATCTGCCCACTGTCAAACAAACACTCAGTCCCCAGGCAGAAAAAAATCCCCAACGAGGCCAGGGATTGAACCCGGGACCTCGTGATCCCGAGTCAGCAACGCTAGTCACTAGATCGCTTTTTTTTCCTTTTCTTTTATCGACCGCATTTTGTTCGTTATTGGTCGTTGTATTTGATCAGGGCGGACGTCCCATGACACTTGTTCAAGTTCATCGCTGATCCATTAACTCAGCTTTTTTTATTACAGATGGCAGCTAACCCTCTGACCGAACACGCTGAGCTACCACAACCACGAGCGGTGGACAACTGCAGATGTCGACTGATAAGCCACGTGTCTTGTTTCGAAACAAACTTGTTCCATTAGGGTGAAGGTTCTTGCTGTGGACAATAGTAATGCCTACATTACCTCTGTTGTGGGTTGGCAGGGGAGCCAACACCGGGTACTAGAGGAAGCCGAAAGACACGCGTTTTAGCTCACGCAGGCTGGCGTGACATCTGGAACAGGACAAGGAAATTTGACTTTAGAAAAACGGATGTAGATGGTGGAATACTTAACTTTAATCCATTAATGATGAGCGTCAATCTTGACTGTACATGATTCAGTATCAATAGTAACTGGTAATGGCGCCTTGCTAGGTCGTAGCAAATGACGTAGCTGAAGGCTATGCTAACTATCGTCTCGGCAAATGAGAGCGTATTTTGTCAGTGAACCATCGCTAGCAAAGTCGGTTGTACAACTGGGGCGAGTGCTAGAAAGTCTCTCTAGACCTGCCGTGTGGCGGCGCTCGGTCTGCAATCACTGATAGTGGCGACACGCGGGTCCGACGTATACTAACGGACCGCGGCCTATTTAAAGGCTACCACCTAGCAAGTATGGTGTCTGGCGGTGGCACCACAACCTCTTCACCCTGAGGCTTGCGTTAAGTACTGCTCAGTTGTATCTCTGGTTGTTTTTCCGGCAGCGATGTTTGTACCTGCACACTGGACTCACATTAGTGAAGACAACAGTTCAGATCCCCGCCCGAACTCGAGGAGGTGGCTTTTCCCCGATTTCCCTAAATCACTGGAGGCAAACGCCAGGACGTATCCTTTGAAAGGACGCAGCCGATTTTCTTCGCTATCATTGAAAGTTTCCGAGCTTGTGCTCCGTCATTATGGTAATAACCACAATATCAAAATGGTTCAAATGGCTCTGAGCACCATGGGACTGAACTACTGAGGTCATCAGTCCCCTAGAACTTAGAACTACTTAAACCTAACTAACCTAAGGACATCACACACATCCATACCCGAGGCAGGATTCGAACCTGCGACCGTAACGGTCACGCTGTTCCAAACTGACGCGCTTAGAACCGCACGGCCACACCGGCCGGCACCACAACATCCACAGCACGTTTTTAACCCTAATCTTCCTTCCCTCCTTCCTTCCTTAGTTATATCTTAACTGTGAGTCTCATCATCATGCATATGATTTCGGCTGATTACACGACCCTGTCCCCCACCACCTGCTGCATCCTAACCGACTAACAGCCGGTTGTATGCTGTTCGCTGCAGATTGTTCAAAGCGCAGCGACTGACTCTGCCTTTTGCAGCAGACGTTTGCTAATTACCTGGAATTTAATTGAGATCTAACTCTGTCTCGACCGTGGAGGACATTCGACACTGCTCCTACTTGTAGGGAACCCCAAACAATCAGGAAACTCAGGAAGATAGGCAGGGTCCCAACAGTGATTTAACAGATTAAAGTTTAACACTGAGAAGTTTTCTACGACAATCCTTCAATGTAGAATGAAATTTTCACTCTACAGCGGAATGAGCGCTGATATGAAACTTCCTTGCAGATTAAAACTGTGTGCCGGACCGAGACTCGAACTCGGGACCATTTCCTTTCGCGGACAAGTGCTCTACTGCTGAGCTACCCAAGTACGACTCACGCCCCTTCCTCACAGCTTTAATTCCACCAGTACCTCGTCTCCTACCTTCCAAACTACACAGAAGCTCTCCTGCGAACCTTGCAGAACTAGCACTCCTGGAAGAAAGGAGGTAGGAGACGAGCTACTGCTGGAATTAAAGCTGTGAGGACGGGGCGTGAGTCGTGCCTGGGTAGCTCAGTCGGTAGAGCACTTGCCCGCGAAAGGCAACGGTCCCGAGTTCGAGTATCGGTCCGGCACACAGTTTTAATCTGCCAGGAAGTTTCAATCCTTAAACGTACTGCCGAGAGCAGCCTGCACTGGTGAGTTAATTCTACTTCCATACGGGAGGGATACCAATCAATGAGTGTAGAAATGGACACACATAATTACCAAAAGGTCCTGGAGAGAATGGAATTTATGTGAGAATTGTAATGCGCTAGAGAGAGACAACTTAGATGTCAGAGAGCGGCGGGGGGGGGGGGGGGCGATGGGAAGGGGGGGATGGTCGCTAAGACTGCTTACCATATGACATCGGGTGTCCTATTACAGCAACAGCGCAGCGTAGTCGCTTGCGCGAATTGTGAATGGTGATGCCTGTATACGACGACGTTGTCATCTTGTAGTTATCTTCTACTCACAGGCAAACTCTGATCTGACTGAAGGCCGCAAGTGTCAAGAATATATAGCATTCACGTCATAGTCGTCTAGCTACTACCGTTCCTCTGAAGAAAAGATGGCAAACTGTGGTTGGAATACCTGCGCTCTGATGTTTTATGACCTTTGAGTGTCCGCAATATGATGAGCATACGGCCTCAATCAACAGCGCTAGTGCCAACTGCTGATAGAGGCAAGACCAAGGAGAGCTTTCTGGGAATTAAGGAATCGATAATGTCTTCTGACACGCAGAAGTTTCACATCCTGCCTTGATTCCAAGTGTCGAAACGCGGTGGTATTTCTATCGCTGCAAAAAAATGGTTCAAATGGCTCTGAGCACTGTGGGACTCAACTTCTGAGGTCATTAGTCCCGTAGAACTTAGAACTAGTTAAACCTAACTAACCTAAGGACATCACAAACATCCATGCCCGAGGCAGGATTCGAACCTGCGACCGTAGCGGTCTTGCGGTTCCAGACTGCGGCGCCTTTAACCGCACGGCCACTTCGGCCGGCTCTATCGCTGCACCTTCTGAATGGAGCTGAGGAGTATGTTGAGTTTTTATCTGAATTACATGTCACTGCCACCAGGAAGAAATAGTTACATCCTCTCAAAATGATCACATCAGATTCAGGAATATTATTGTCTGGGATCTGCCTCTGTTTTCTCCGAAATTTTGATAAGGGGTTACTTTCATTTTAAAGTTTTAAGTCCGAAGTAAGATTGATAACTCAATAGCAAGGTCACCAGCCGCGCGGGATTAGGCGAGCGGTTTGAGGCGCTGCAGTCATGGACTGTGCGGCTGGTCCTGGCGGAGGTTCGAGTCCTCCCTTGGGCATGGGTGTGTGTGTTTGTCCTTACGATAATTTAGGTTAAGCAGTGTGTAAGCTTAGGGACTGATGACGTTTGCAATTAAGTCCCATAAGATTTCACACACATTTGAATAAGTTCAGCGCTGAGTAAATATTGAAGAAAGTGTCTGGAATCTGCGGTGATGTGTATAGATTATTAATTTCAGAAATTTTTTTCTTTGTCAGAGCCCTCCCGCTGAAGCACACTTACGCATCCTGAAAAGTGTAGGCACTGCGCTGGGTTATTGGGTTAAAAGACTTGGCTGATATGTGCTTAGAAACGCGCACTTCCGTCTTATGACGGAAGATAATGACCCCGCAGTGAACACCGGAACAATCGATCTGGAAGGTAATGTGTTACACGCAATTGGAGAGAATCGAGCTCCCACCGGTCGGTATACTGTACAACGTTTCAATACAAGCCAAGCAAGGTTTTGAGAATCCCACAAGACCGACAAATTCCACTAATGTCATCCACAGAAAATGCAGTTATTACAAGCAAATGAACTTCCCCTGCTGTGGTGAGAACTAGATCTGTGGGAAGCATTGTGGGAATCTGTCGTGCATCTGTAAAGGAAACTGCATTAAAGACTTTACTGATACCAGTTGTAAACTAATAGTCCAGCGCTTAGAGAGGACACCGAACGATTTCGGTGGTGAGCTGCTAGGTCGTAACAGGTCGGTGTAACCTATACGAAAATGTACGGTAACAGATAACGTCGCAAAACTTAAACCTTAACCTTTGGGAGGATGGTGCAGTGGTTACTTCTGCGTACGACTTCGTACACAGCAATAAGGAGAGGTTGGCTTCAGAGCAATGCAGCAACTGTCCTCGCAGAAAAGCTGGAGAGGAGCATAAGTGATAGTGAACAAGATGACACAACAACCAGAAGACTTACTTAACTTGTATTTCTCAAAGCATGCGAAGACTCATTACAAATAACGCAGGTAGAAATAGAATCCAGATATCTGTACGTCAACGAGAATGAGGCTCGCTGAACTAAGCAAAAACGAAGGGGTCATAGTGAAGCGGCTCCAAGTGCAAGTGGAAACGAGAGGCTACCAATGACCATTCTGTGATGCGACGACAAAGGAGGTTCGTAGACCGGAGTCACCGGAGGCCTGGCTCAGTGGGCATACATCACTGGGTCCGCCAGATCCCGTTCAGCTGCTGTAAGCGTCATATGGAGACTTGCAATTCCTTTGCCATCAACGAGACCAAGGGGTGGTATCGATATGTGATGCTACAGTTACCCTGAATGGTTGTTGATTAAATTTAAAGAACTGGTACACGAGGAAGACTCGGCTACTAACCTGCTCGAACCATCGCATATCTTGCGTGGGGATCATGGGAGCTACGACGGGTATTGGGGAAAGGGACAATCAGTTTTTCCTTGTTCCATATGGGAATTAAATAGGCCAGAAAATCGCTAATCTTAGTACGAAGTACCCTTTGTCAACCACTGTACAGTGGTCTCTGGATTATGTACGGGATAACTGAGCTAAAAACATTCACCTCAAATGTTCCCAAAACCGTTTAAGATATCGCAGTCCTCTTTTCACCCACAGTAACTCTGATGAATCTCTCACTAAACGACGTATAGTTCCTTTTAATGTGCATTATAGCTACAGAAAAATTGTTATTGACGTCACATTTTTAAAATAGAAATACAGTAATACGCGATCTGAGGCTTTTTCGGCATAAATGCTTCTCGGGTACACTGCAGGATTCGATCGTCGTAAGTCTGTATGCGCTACCATACGTCCATGTCTCGAGCTGCCACCGTCTACCGCAGAAGACAGCGTGCTCAACACCCTAGTACAATGGGTGTACTCCGTTTCAGACGAACGCAGTCTGATAGCAGGGCTGCGGCACGTGGAACCCGTCTTCCACGAGAATGGATACAGCAACCGACAGATTCTGGCGGCGGTACGACCCAAGAGCCACAAGACCGAAACGGAAGACAAAAACACGTAAGAAGAAGAAGAGAAGACCGCTTTCATATCATTTGCCGGCAATGTATCTTAAAAATGGGGATCTACTGCGAAAAGACCATATAACGTCACTTTTCACGCCCGCTAGCCAAAACACGAGCTGTTTTAGGGGTAGTGAAAGACAATCTGAGTCTCAAAAAGGCGGGGGTGTAACAGCTTCCGCGTGAATGCAGTCGAATTTTGGTGGCGTCTACCGGGGTATAAATGGTCAATGAGGGCACAGGAAACACCTCACTGCCTACGACAGGTGATGAGCTTGCCCTTTACAACAACCTGAAGACCTGCCGGCTTCCACTACACCATACACTTCAAGGCATATTGACACAACGTAAACATTTCTTGACCAGTGTTCCATCACGTTGGTTTCTTCTTTGCATTTTCAGTTCTACACTCCTGGAAATGGAAAAAAGAACACATTGACACCGGTGTGTCAGACCCACCATACTTGCTCCGGACACTGGGAGAGGGCTGTACAAGCAATGATCACGCGCACGGCACAGCGGACACACCAGGAACCGCGGTGTTGGCCGTCGAATGGCGCTAGCTGCGCAGCATTTGTGCACCGCCGCCGTCAGTGTCAGCCAGTTTGCCGTGGCATACGGAGCTCCATCGCAGTCTTTAACACTGGTAGCATGCCGCGACAGCGTGGACGTGAACCGTATGTGCAGTTGACGGACTTTGAGCGAGGGCGTATAGTGGGCATGCGGGAGGCCGGGTGGACGTACCGCCGAATTGCTCAACACGTGGGGCGTGAGGTCTCCACAGTACATCGATGTTGTCGCCAGTGGTCGGCGGAAGGTGCACGTGCCCGTCGACCTGGGACCGGACCGCAGCGACGCACGGATGCACGCCAAGACCGTAGGATCCTACGCAGTGCCGTAGGGGACCGCACCGCCACTTCCCAGCAAATTAGGGACACTGTAGCTCCTGGGGTATCGGCGAGGACCATTCGCAACCGTCTCCATGAAGCTGGGCTACGGTCCCGCACACCGTTAGGCCGTCTTCCGCTCACGCCCCAACATCGTGCAGCCCGCCTCCAGTGGTGTCGCGACAGGGGTGAATGGAGGGACGAATGGAGACGTGTCGTCTTCAGCGATGAGAGTCGCTTCTGCCTTGGTGCCAATGATGGTCGTATGCGTGTTTGGCGCCGTGCAGGTGAGCGCCACAATCAGGACTGCATATGACCGAGGCACACAGGGCCAACACCCGGCATCATGGTGTGGGGAGCGATCTCCTACACTGGCCGTACACCACTGGTGATCGTCGAGGGGACACTGAATAGTGCACGGTACATCCAAACCGTCATCGAACCCATCGTTCTACCATTTCTAGACCGGCAAGGGAACTTGCTGTTCCAACAGGACAATGCACGTCCGCATGTATCCCGTGCCACCCAACGTGCTCTAGAAGGTGTAAGTCAACTACCCTGGCCAGCAAGATCTCCGGATCTGTCCCCCATTGAGCATGTTTGGGACTGGATGAAGCGTCGTCTCACGCGGTCTGCACGTCCAGCACGAACGCTGGTCCAACTGAGGCGCCAGGTGGAAATGGCATGGCAAGCCGTTCCACAGGACTACATCCAGCATCTCTACGATCGTCTCCATGGGAGAATAGCAGCCTGCATTGCTGCGAAAGGTGGATATACACTGTACTAGTGCCGACATTGTGCATGCTCTGTTGCCTGTGTCTATGTGCCTGTGGTTCTGTCAGTGTGATCATGTGATGTATCTGACCCCAGGAATGTGTCAATAAAGTTTCCCCTTCCTGGGACAATGAATTCACGGTGTTCTTATTTCAATTTCCAGGAGTGTATTTATATGAATCATGTGCTACATGCACAAGTCCTTTGCAGTTCATTAACATCTCCTTAAAATACATTTCTTGATATAGTAAGTACATAAATATACAAATATTTACAATTAATCATTACATGAGAGAGTTACATTGTTGTCATATAGTACATATACAGAACTAAATGAAAAATATAGTAAATTTTTACGTTACATTCAATATCATTGTGCTGACATGTGAATTACATTACATTCAGATTGAAATATATATTTTATTTATTTTATTTGTTAGCTCATTCTTTTTTTCTTTTCTATCCTTTTTTTGTTCCGTTCCCTTTCGTTACACTTGCAACATTTGAAGATAATTGTGGCAACTCGCTAGAATATTCAACTTAAAATTCATCTCGCCTCCTGGAATAAAATTCACGCATATTTCAGGCTTCAAGACAGCCCTCTGTAGGAGGATAGGTTCATGGGATGGTTGCTAACTACTTCGTAAATACTAGTAAAGTCATTTCCTACAGTGGACTACACAAAATAAAATATGATAAATAAAATACATGTTAACTCAATATAATGTAAAAGTTACTATACCTAATACCGTTTCTAAGTGTGGTGTCCCCACTATTGCTGTTTCTAAGAGTGGTACCCCTCTATTACCGTTTCTAAGAGCGGTGCCCCTCTAAATATCTTAGGATCCTACAAGTATGTACATCAGTGTGGTAAGTGTATATATATATCTAGTTCAACTCAATCAAGTTCCTATAAAATTTGTGTAGTTCATCTCCTTCCTTTCATTAGTATCAAGCAATATAAATAAATGTTTTACTTAATAAATGAATAAATCTTCTTAGATAATTTCTGCTGCATTCCATGCTGTACATCCATTCTGTATTTACCTTATGGTACCTGTAAAATTCTATTCATAAATAAATATATGTGTATGTCTCTCCATACTGTCAGATAATCACGAATTATATAATGTCAAATATTTCATCAACATGTATAAATTTTTCTATGGGATGGATGAAAGTATGAGCCGCAACAGAGGACTGACGTTTTGTTTTCTCCTTTCTATTTTATTCTGCATTAGTTCAGTTCAGTAGATGAGCTTTAATTATGTCATTAGATGACTGCTAAATATGTTCTCTTAAATAATTCTTCCAATCTGAAGTGTCAAGCCTACATAACTCCAAAAATTTCATTACAAGTTCCATTTGATTAGTGTTAAAGTGTTATAGATTTCGTGCGGTTAAAGGCGCTGCAGTCTGGAACCGCAAGACCGCTACGGTCGCAGGTTCGAATCCTGCCTCGGGCATGGATGTTTGTGATGTCCTTAGGTTAGTTAGGTTTAACTAGTTCTAAGTTCTAGGGGACTAATAACCTCAGCAGTTGAGTCCCATAGTGCTCAGAGCCATTTGTTATAGATTTAAATCTTCTGGTATATTTCCAACAGTGGCTGTTGTAAATAATTCTTTCCACATAAATCTATACTTTCACCTTTAGTTATAAGAATATATAAGACATAACGTAAGTTATTATCTCAGGCATATCAATCTTTCAATAAATAATATTCTTTCCACTACTTTCATTCTGTATTCCATGAGTACATGTGATATAGCGTTCAAATCTAGTTTCTCTCCTCTCAACATATTCTCAATTACTCGTAACACTCTCACCTATCCATTATTCATTCTTCACAAAATAACATATACTTATTCCTCAGCATTATATATATTCCTCTTATTCATCATCATTTACTTTTTTACTTCAACAATAATAATAATAATAATAATAATAATACCTTTTCTCATCTTATATTCCATTTACCTCTCTTCATATTACTATTTATCCTCCTATTAAACTAAAATTACATTCACTCATCTCATTCAGTCACTCACATCACTCATATCAACATTACTACTATTATCACATGCCTCCTAAAGAAAATAATTCTGTTCAGTTCTCTGCCTCCTCTAATGTGTATATGCCTCCTCTAATGTGTATATGCCTCAGTAGCAACTCCTCTTATAACCAAATATCTTATTAGCTATTGGATGGTTCACATTGCTTTCTAGACTTACCTGCATTCATTAGATTGAAAGTATATGTATAACTTAAATGTAGGCTCATCATAACTGTATATCATATTAATTATCTTCTTCTCATTAGCTAACATTTTACTGTATGTATTTTTTCAAATGTCTGTGTGGATGTAGACCTCTGGGTTTATGTGTTAATAGATATTCTAATGAATAACAGCCAGGATGTGGAATATTTGCAATTCGGTATGGTCCAGAGTATAAGATCTGCCATTTCCTGTTTAAATGTTTCAGTTTTGTGGGTTTAGGATGTGTTCTTAGTAAAACTAACTCATCAACTTGAAATGTTTGTGCTTTCCTGACACCTCTGTCATATTTCTGCTTTCTTTCCTTAGCTTTGTCACATAACATTGTGTAAGCTTGTCTTACCTTTTCTTCTAAACTAACATGATTTGTTGTTGCTGTAAATTTAGGTAGAGGGTCTGTCCATTCATTTCTTTCTGTTTTATCCATAATTAATTCAGTTGGTGTGTATCCAGTAGAAATGTGAGTTAAATTGTTCACTATTTGTTCAAATGGTGCTAGGTATTCTACCCATTTTGTGTGCTTCTCTGGTGTGTGTGTTCTCATTAACTGTCCAAATTCTCGAAATGTTCTTTCTATTGGGTTTCCTGCAGCGTGAAATCTTGAAATTAAAATAAATTTAACATTCTGTTCTTCAATAAAAGTCTTCCATTTTAAACTGGTAAAATATGCTGCATTATCCGTGATCATAACTTCAGGTTTTCCTATTCTTACAAAAATATCTGTTAATAGACGTCTGGTAATAGCAGTGGTAGAAACTGAACGTAAGCCATATAATTTTAAATACTTTGTGAAAACATCTAACACAGCAAGGATGTATTTCATTCCTCCACGTGCTTGTGGATAGGGTCCTCCAATATCTAAAGAAATTAGCTGTAATGGCCTCTTAGGTATGATTGGGTGCAATTCATTCATGCTTGTGCGATTAGAATATTTGGCTTTCTGACATATGATGCATTTTCTAATATTACTCAATACTCTTCGCCTTAAATTTGGAAAATAGCAATATTGTATAATCTTATCTGTACATCTGGTTACGCCATAGTGTCCGCAAGTTCTATGTGTAAATAAAATAAAATCATCAACATGAGCTTCAGGTAAGCAAACACACCAATGCTGTGATTCAGGGTTTCGTCGGTGAAATAATACTTCTTTGTGTAATGTGTAATATTTTTCAAGATGTGGGTCTGTTCCTGCACGTAATTTATTCTTTATCTGGATCCACCTGGGATCATTGTCCTGCAATATGGCTAACTTCATGCACATGTTTTTGTAGTAAGGTGCAAATGTACCGTCATACATGAGCAAAATTCTGAAATCTGATGTTTGTTCTGTCACATCTGAAAATTCCTGTAGGCCTTGTGGCAAACGAGATAGAGCATCGGCTATGATGTTGGATTCACCTTTTATGTATATTATATCAAAATCATATTCTTGTAGTGATGCACACCAGCGTGCAAGACGTGAATGTAATAACTTGCATGATAGCCGGAAAGAAAGAGCTTGATGATCAGTATAAAGCTTAGTCCTTTTTCCCCATAGAAAGTAGCGAAACTTGCGAAATGCCCATACTATGGCAAGTGTTTCGCGCTCGGTCACTGAATATGACTTTTTGCATTCAGTGAGCGTGCAGCTAGCAAAACTTATAGGTTTGATGACTGTTTGTTCATTTTTTACATGAATTTGGAATAAAAATGCTCCGAGCCCATAGAAACTTGCATCTGTTACTGGGCAAAAGTCTGACGTCATGCCAGGATGACATAACAACAGTGCATTAACTAAAGCATTCTTAATCGCTTCGAAATCTGTCTGACAGAACTCTGTCCATTTCCAAATATTATTTCTTTTGAGTAAAGATAGAAGATGTGGACTGTTAAGAAGGTGGTAGGGTACAAATTTCCTGAAGAATGAAGATAGACCAAGAAAGGCTTTGAGTTGTTTACGATTCTGTGGGGATGGAAAATTCTTTATTGCATCAATTTTTCTTGAGTCTGGATAAATGCCTTCAGTTGATATGATGTGACCAAGGAATTTGATTTCTCTCCTCCCTAATTTCGCCTTCGATAAATTGATAGTGACAGCTGCGTCAGAAAATTTAGTCAGAAGTTGCTTCAAAAGATTAACATGTTCTTCCCAAGTAGTGGTGGCAAGGACAATGTCGTCAACATAAACTGTGATTTGCGATAACAGTTGTGGTCCAAGAACAGCATCTAAGGCTTCAATAAATACTCCAGCACTCACTCGTAGACCAAAGGGTAGAACGCAAAATTGATAACTACGTCCCTCACATAGAACTGCAGTGTATTTACGACTGTTTTTATGGAGGTTCACTTGCCAAAATGATGAGCGGAGGTCGATATTGGTTAAATACTGTACATTATGAAATTTTAAAAGTTGTTCTTCTAAATTTATAGGTCGTGTGTTGATTGGGATTATAACTTTATTAATTTCTCGTGCGTCCAGCACTAACCTTACACTATTATCCTCTTTATTAACTGCTAGTATCGGACTGCAATATGGTGAATGTGACCGTTCAATGATACCCCAAGCTTGCATTTTTTCCATCTCTTTCAAAACTGCGGGTTTCTTTGACCAAGGAATATTATAATATGTTCTACAGTATGTTTTGTGTGGTTTAACACCCATCTCATAAGTATAGCCTCTAATAATTCCAGGTTTCTCCACAAATACCTCAGCAAATTGTTGCAAAACTTCAAGTAATTCAAGTTGTTGTTCCTTTGTCAAATATTCAGATTCTGTGCATTTTTCATATAAATCATTAGGTTTAATTCCCTGAGCTACAGCTTCATTAAAAGTTAAATCACATATGTTTGTTGCTGGTGGGTAAACAAAATGTAACTGTTCAAACTTACCTTGTTTACGGTTTAAGTTTTTACCCTGTGTTAACTCTATTGTCAGTTGTTGTTGGTTTACAGTTAAATGACATTTCCCTTTTCCTAAATCTATGATTGCTTGATATTCATTCAAAAAGTCAATTCCTAATATGCAATGCATAACTTATTTGTCTGCTACCAGAAAACTGTAATTGAGTGGTATATTTGAAAATGTGAAGTTAATTAGCGCTTGAAATTTCACATTCTTTGATTTGTTACCGGTGGCACTTATAATGTGACAATTCTGTACTGGCAATGTTTGTATGTTCATTATTTGTTTCAGTTCATTATATAAGGACATTGAAATGACACTTGCTGCTGATCCTGTATCTAACATTACTTCCACTTCATAACTACCAATCATAACTCGTGTTATAGCTTGAATAATCTTTGTTTTACTGGTACTATTATAATCTACATCCTTATATAATTCTTTTTCTATTTTCTTACTGTCATCATATCGGAGAAAACAAATCGTCGGTTCCGTTGCGCTCTGCTCCCTATCAACCGTAACTCGAGCGCTTAGCTCGGTCGTCGTTCGTTTTCCGGCATATTCGGTTGTTGCTGCGGGTTGGGTTCATTGCCCAACTCAATAATATTTACATTTCTGTCACGCGTCATCCAAGTATCAGCTGTTTGGTTGTTGACATTACCTCGCGTCGCATTGGGAGTTCCGTTAGGTAGGAATTGAGGGTTGCTGTATTCCATCTGTCGTGGCGGTGGTCCATTGTGATTTCCCCATACATTATTTCGCCCATGACTGTAACTGGTATTGTCATTACTGTTATTCCTGCAATGCATGTTTGGATGTTGTTGGATGTTGTTTTTCTGAAAATATCCTGGATGGTACCTGTTATCCTCTCCTCTATGACTTCGGTTCCTTCTTCTGTTGTTGTTATTTTGAATATAACTGTTATTGTTCTGATTGTAATTACTGTTCGGATAACCATTATAGTAATAATAACTGTTTCCTTGCCAATGCTGTGAGTTGTTTTTCCTAATATTGAATGGATTTGTCCCAGTGTAGTGCGAATTGTTTCTTTGAGTGTTTTGTTGTGGTGTCGGAGGCGGATTCCAATAGCCTCTGTCATTTCTGTTGTGAGTACACGAATTGCTTGGATGGATCGGATACAATTGATTGAAATTCCTGATCTCATCTCTGTAAACAACATCTATCTCATCAACATAACTGAAAAAATTCTTTATGTTGTCCTCGGACACTCCTATTAATTTATCACGGTAAGGAAAGGTAAGTGACTTTTAAGTGTTCTAATTACGTCTGGTAAATCTGCTGGTTTTATCCAATATAATGTTTTGTCTAGGTAGCGTTCAAAGTATTGACGTAAAGTCTCTTTCTTCGGGTTGTAAATTTCTGGATTGTATACTTCTCGTTTTAAACTTTGCTGTTCTGTGATCGACCAGAATTCCTCAAGAAATGCTTGTTCAAACTGTTCAAATGTTAAAAATCGTCTTTTCATTGCGGCTCCCCACTTAGCTGCTCTTCCATGTAACAAATTTGTAACATATCGAATTTTATCGGCTTTTAACCAGTGTCTCAGGAAAATACCATCAGAAGAGCGGATGAAAACAATCGGATGCACTTTGTCTTTCTCATCGCATGAAAATGTCTGAAAGTATCCATGTCGTACTAATGTTTCATCAGCTACTCCCGATGGTATTATGGGTCCTGCATTTTGTGTCAAACTGTGCATAGTATGTGGTGATGTCTGATAGTAATTTTGATCTTGTGGTAGCATTGAAAATGGTTCATTGTGATTTGTATCACTCATTGGTAATTCTATTTTCGGCTGTGTGCTGTGTCTAGCATTATTCGGATTCTCATTTGTGTTTTGGTTGCCTGTTATGGGTTTTGGTATCACTGACAAACTTGGTATTACATTTTCTTTAAGTTTACGTACCTCTTTCTGAATATTATCTGTTTCTCCCTTTACTTGTTCCTTTGTCTTGTCTAAAATGATCTGTGTCATTGTCTCAAACTTCTCATCTAAATAATCATCACATAATTTGCATTCATGTACAAGTTTCTCTGCTAGAGTCGTGTCATTCTATAAAGATGCTACATCTGCTTTGTCTTCAAGTTTTTCTAACTTTTCCTGTAAGGATTTCTGCTCCAATGTTACATCATTTAATCTGTCTGAAAGGTCTGTAATCGTCAGGTCTAAGTGTTCTTGGTTTGTTTTTACGGAATTGTGTGTCTGTCGTAGTTCGTCAACTTGGGTACTGGTTTTCTGTTGTTCAAAAACTACTGTTAACAATTTCTCATTACATCGTTGTAAGTCAGTTTTTGTCTCGTCACTGAATTCCACAAATACCTTTTCTTGTCTCGTAACCTTGTCTGATAAGTCAGTAAATTTCCTTCCAAGACTACTGGTGGTTTCTGTCAAGTCGGCAATTTGTCTCAACTGTTTTTCAAAATTTTGTTTTATGTCCCGTGTCAGTTTATCGAATTTAGTGTCAAATTTCCCAATGTCACGTTTTAAATTGTCATTTTTCTCGTCTAAAGCGTCAAATCTTTCGTCAAATTTTTTGTTTTGGTCACCAAGTAACTTCAGAATCTGGTTGAGCATGTCAGAGTCCTGTGTCTTAGTTTCGTCATTTTTTCGTGTCTGATTGATGTCTGGTTCTGAAGTTGACGTTGTCAATGTCACGTTTCTTCGCGTAGTACTCACTCTCCATTCGCCTGTATATCTGTTTAAATATAGGGGTTGTTGTCTTAATTGATCCGGTAAAATTATGTCTTGAACATCCTCACAATTAAGTTCAATATTCATTTGATTGTCGGACATGTTTTGCAATGTGTCACTTTCACTAAGCTCGTCCGCGGAAACAATTTCTACGCGTCCAGCGTCCATCTTGCGGTTTTCGTAATTAATTGCAAATAAAATTTTCCAGTGGCATAAAAAAAAATTAAAAAATGATATGTTGAAATCTGAAATTTCTCTTATGGAAATGGATATTTCTATATGATTTCTGATTAGAAATTGAATTATTAAACTGGTACTGAAATATCCCTTTCACAAATAAATGACTGTGAATATGCTCTTCACTTATCATTTGCAATAATAGTAAATCAATTTTAACTACAATTTGAAAAAATAATTTCGAAATAAGTGGATCGGAATAAAGGAAGTATAGATGGCTGCTTGAAACTGGAAAAAATGTAAATTTCTGTACTCACCAATTTTTTTTTTTTTTTGTTCTTCAGTCTTATGTTGCAAATGTAGCGTCAAATATACAGTTTTCAATCCAAAATTTTTCTTTCGCGTCCGTGCAAATTATTTTATGGAACGTTATCCTTTTCCCCTTTTTTTTACCAAATTAATTTCCTCAGCGTGAAAATGAAAATTAACACGAATTAATAACAGGGAAAACAATATTGTTGTAAATTTCATGCACGTAACATTACAATTGAAATGAATGAGACTTAGTCCAGATTCATTTTCTGATGCTATTAAGTGGTTAAAATTAGATAAAATGTCCAAAATTTATAATAACTGCACTTGTATCAAATCCGAAGATTGCAAGTCCTGTCACCAGAACGCCAATTGTAGTGTTACCTTCATCCTCGGGGCTCTGCCGTGAAAAATATAAAATAGAAAATCTGATTGGGTTTGGAATTTTGGTGGTTTCAGTTACGGATAAGGCGGACTTCGTATTATTGATTGAGATCGTGCTGTAATTTGACCGTACATGGCAGACCGGGTCGGCAATATTACAAAAAGCGACTATACGGAAATAGCATAAGAAAACTAATTGAAATTTACCTTATAATCTTGTTAGATACGCAGTATTAATTACAATACAGTCTTCATGGCTGTCCTCCTAATTTCTCTTGTAGGACGACCCGTCTTTCACTTTTCTCCGTCTGTTGAAAACTTCTTCACTGACATGATCAATTTACAAATTTGGGGATAACCACCTCGAATCACTGTTGAAACAACCTCGCTTTGTAATATAATTTTAATTTCCACCCAAAAGCACATTCAACACATCGCCGAAAAATGCACGTCTTTCGTATGAAGACAAGAGAGAGAGTCTGATCAATTCGTTGTTAAAAAACAAAAACTTACGCAAAAGTAAAAAGACGAACAAAATTATGTATAAAAATCGGTCGCTGGCGCAGCGCTTTTCTGCGTGCGCGATCGTAAATTATAACTTTGTATTGGCGGAGACGCGGAAGTCAAAGTACCACTACAGGGTTTGGCAGACACTACTGTCATCTTCAGGTCTGTAAGACGTTCATTTATTTTATTTTACGCGTCTAGTTCCGTAGGGCCAAATTGAGGAGAAAATCTCCAAAGAGAATATACATGGAACACATCTCATATCATGATTCTAGACGTAATATTTGAGATAGAAATTTTAGTTTGGTACGACAAGAACCAGAAGTGGAACTGCAACTGTACATTTACATATCTACAAAAAAATTTGTTATAAATGTGTTCATTTTGAGTTGGACCTGACGCCAAGTTATGAGGTAGATAAAATGTGGAACGTTAGCACATTGTAACAGAACTTTTTGAACGTATGTAAATGTACAGAAATGGCAAAATAAAATGTCTGTCTCAAATATTCGAGTATAATTCACGATATATTTTCCACGTATATACCCTACGTTAGAGACCCGAGGATAACAGCAAACTCTGTCAAAACAGGTTGTTTTTAAACAAAGAAACTTTAATGCAAGCTAGAATTTAGAACGTTTTTATCATTTTTGTTGGAAGAGCAGTGGAATACTGCGCGGAGGGTAAGCAGAAGGGTAGTAGCGAGTGGAGCGAACGAAACAGATCTCCCGGCAGCTGCGGCTAATAAAACACAATGTTTGCACCAGAGAAACTGTGAATACATCTGAAATAAGTTAACTCAGCGTTAAACGCATTTTGCACGAAAGCAGGTTCCATGCGTTTCATGTTTGACTTAACCAGCGGATTAACCAACGTCGTTGTAGGAGACGCATAGCATTCTGTCGCTAACTTCTAAGGCGACATTAGAACAATATGCTTTGCATTAAAATAATTTCTTTTCTCTGTGTAGATGGCTTTACAATTCGTGGTACGCTGGATGAAAAAATATGCATTATTGGGACGATGTGAAGATGCACTGGCTGGTCCAAGTTGAACATCAGAGGCAATGGAGAGTGAACGTTTGGTGTCGAATTACTGGAGGATAAGAAATTGGCCATAATTTCATTGAGAAATCTTAACGAGTATATAAAAATGTTTCTTCAGAAAAATCATACGGATATTTGTCAAATATTTTTTTTTAAACTAAGAAATAAAGTAGATCATAGAAACACTTTTCCCTCCACATGAATTGTACATTTTTTCTAGCACCATTAAAAGAATCGTTAAATGTTTCTCTATCTACTTTGTTTCTTACTTTTAGGCAAATCATTTCAGGAAACATTTTACACACTATCTTTTTATTTTTTTTTATTTTTAAGTGTTTTTTCAGAAACCACGATCTTATTGAAAATTCATTTGTTTTCCTAGCATCTTCTGTTATAGAAATGTCCTCGATTTAGTACTTCATTCAGAGGTAACCATTTTGACAGTGAAAGATCACACGAATGTAACTTTTCATGCTCAAAATAGCTACGCCTTGAGAAGATAAAATTTTGACCTCTTATTTGTTTTCCAAGTGTCATCTGATCCAAAAAATTCCTAAATTTAGTACGGTACGTGAACAGAAGGAAGCCACTTCAAGAATCAAGTGACATACCACTTCAACCTTTTTACTCAAAATAGCTGCGCCTGGAGAAGACGAACTTTTTGACCCTTCATTTACATAGGTAGCACCATCCGGTCGTCAAACATTTCTATTTACCCACAAACTGGTAAGTTTTTCTCTAATTTCCCTGATTTACTTCAAGCAATTAAACCTTTCTTTGCAAATGTACATCTGGTTCCAGTCAATCTGAAACCCCATTTCTCAATTTCCCACTTTTAGCTTGGCTATGAAGATTTGGACAAAAGCTCATTGCATTATTTACAGGGATTCTTGCTTTCGCTCCGCTCAAGCATTCGACCAAAAAGCTACGCCCAGTTTCTTACGGAAATGCTACCTGCTCGCCCGAATGAGGTACCGCCCGAAAGACGCACGTGTACGTCATACGAGCATGATGGGTACCCGTCTTACTTCTGACTTATGTGTTTCCTTGTCGGGGGGTAGGACGAGAAGGTGTCAGTACTTGGCCTGCTCGTTCGCCTAATTTGACCCCATTTGAGATTTTCCTCTGGGGCACAATCAAAGATGAAGTCTATGCACAATTTCCGACGACACAAGAAGATTTAAACATCATATATTAGAAGCATCTGCAATGATATCGAAGTAATCTCTCCAGTCTGCGGAGAAGTCTTTGCATCAGCGACTGCCCGTCAGGACTGCCAGTGAGGAGTGCAGTAGATGCTAGGTGTTGAAAACAACTGAACACATAAATGGTGCTTTACGGAAATAGTGAAGACTACATTCTCCTTTGATTTCCTAATTTTGTAATGTTAGTATGTATCTTGATATTAGAGCAATGATTCGAAGTTATTAAGTAACAATGTTCGCATCTCCACGATCGGCTTTACAAATTAACTCAGTTTTTGAAGTGAACCTAGCTCTGGCAGAATCAAGAGCATAGTTGTCACTGTAGTTAAATGATGAATCATCCTTAGATGCCTTCATCTCCTTCTGTGTGTCAGCATGACCAGAAAGGCCAAACTCTTCCTTTGGTATTCTATGTAGGCTTTCTTCCTTTTGCGTCATCTCGTTGTCACTATGGGCTTGTACCGTGGGAAGCAAGGAGAGGAGGTTTTTGGTGGCCAGTATCCTCTCTCTAAAACCCAAACTGCACGCATGTATTAACAAGGTTCTTTTATTTATAAGCACAAGAAGTTACTTAAGATAGTCCAAGTGTAGTGGTACAAGTTCTTCCGTAATAGTCCACGTTACACTCTCGGCTGATGAAGTAAAAGTCCGCTATGTGCACTACTCTGGCCGCTAGGTAGTGACTGACTCTGAGCTAGTGTCCCTCTGGGACGCGGATTATGACACAACTCGTTGACTCACTAGATGAGTGACTGACTGCGCTCTCCAGTCCACGGCGGCGATCTAAATACCGGCGGTCAAGAGGGCGTTGGCGGCACGTTTCTTGCGAACTTGTCTTTGGCCTCTATCGATCTTCTCGCAACGTCTTTGGAAGATGAAACATGATTGGAAGATGAAAAATGCCTGCATGTTTGAAGGGTTAGTTAGTATTTGACATTAATTTCTATAACTAGTACACCAGACTGTATGAGGCTCGCAGTAGACTATAGCTGACCCCTTGTGTAGCGTGGGATGGCTACTATATGGAGGCTGAGTAGCTGAGGGATGAGGCTGGATTGCAGACTCATGAGGCAGGAAGAAACGGCTGTCAAAGTCAAAATTGTATTTTCATGTTATACATTGGTTGTCCAGCTCGCAGCTTTGTTGCGTGAGCCTTAGAACCGACATCAGTGGAGCATACAGGAATCTTGCAGAGGTAATCCCTCCTCGAAAATGATTGCACCGAGGTCGCCAAGGTTAGTGGAAAGAGGCGCGTCCACCATTTTGTTTGATGGGAGCTGCTGTGCCTGGGGTGTGGCATGTTGCTTCCTGGTTGGTGTCTGGCTGATGCTGCAGTGGATCAACCAGCTCGCTGTTCTGTGGCACCAAGTCCAGAGGGAAGCCTTGCCGCAGGAAGCAAGTAACACAGTGGAGATTCAAACCCATGTCTGCAGCTGGCTCCTCCGTGTCTTCTCCTGGTCTGGCATATTCGCTGCCTGATGGTGGTACGGCTGGACTGCTAATGAATCTACTACAAAATCAAAGGTCATATATACCAGAAGGTAGCATACTTGTTCTGCTAATGCATAGCTCCTGGTCAGTACTCGACAGCACCACCGAGCCACCGTTAATGGAGCCATCGCCTTGCCCGTACTGTGTATTACCACTGCATTACGCAACAGTTTCATACGGTCGTTGTCTCAAACCAAATGTCGACACACCATGCTCACTGGTCACCGGAGGCTAATGCACTCAGCCCATACAAGCATCAAACATTCGAACTTCCTCCACTGCTTTTACATCTCTATTAAATCCAAAGAGAATAAAATGTCACAAATGTTGACTTTGTTCCGCTTAACGGTCCGTTTTCAAAACCACAGACAACGCTAGCCGTGCCCTTCAAATGTGCAACGTTCGAGGTATCAACGCGATAATAGAACTAGAAACTGACATCAGTAAGTCTCCTAATGGAAACCCGCGTACCAACATGCTAAACGAAACTGCCATGGACTTTCGCAACAACCTCCTTTTTCTGGACAAATTTTGCCCACAACTGTAGATTATATACTTAGTATTTTTCCCGGTATAAGCTGTTTGAAAACTGGTTACGAAGTTGTTGTTACTGCAGTATGTAGACTCAGTTTACCGTAAATATCTCACGCTGGAATCCAAACTACAATATTAAATAATCTTATGCTTACCGAGGTATTGCAGAGACGTCCGTTATAGATCATAGGCTCAACACACAGCGCGTCACGATCACTTTGGGTGACACCAGCTAGCATCAGGTGGCCGTAGTTTGGTGGAGCAGCTGTGTTTTATTAAAAGTCCGATTAGCTCATCCACTCCACAAAATTTGAAACGAGACTCGTCCGAGCAGGAAACATGTTTCCAGTCGTCAACAGTCCAATGTCGGTGTCGACGGGCTCAGGCGAGGCGTAAAACGTTTGTGTCGCGCAGTCATCAAGGACACACGAGTAGGCCTTCTGCTCCGAAAGCCCATACTGATGATGTTATGTTGAATGATTCTCACGGTGACACTTGTTGAAGGCCCAGCATTGAAATCTGAGGCAATTTGCGGAAAGGTTGCACTTGGAGTCACATTGAACGATTCTCTTCAGTCGCCGTTAGTCCCTTTATATCAGGACATTTTTCCAGCCGAAGCGATGTTGGAGATCTGATGTTTTACTTGATTCCTAATATTCACGGTACACTCGTGAAATGGTCGTACGGGGAGATCCCCACTTCATCGCTACCAAGGAGATGTTGTGTCCCACCGCTCGCGCGCTGACTATAAAACGCCGTTCAAACTCAATTAAATCTTGATAACCTGAAATTGCACCTGCAGTAACCGGTATAACAAGTGCGCCTTACACTTGTTGTCTTATATAGGTATTAGTGACCGCAGCGCCTTAAAAATGGTTCAAATGGCTCTGAGCACTATGGGACTTAACAGCTGTGGTCATCAGTCCCCGAGAACTTAGAACTACTTAAACCTAACTAACCTAAGGACATCACACACATCCATGCCCGAGGCAGGATTCGAACCTGCGACCGTAGCAGTCGCGCGGTTGCAGCGCCTTATTCTGACAATTTACGTATCTCTGTATTTGAGTACGCAAGTATTTTCGTATCCTGATCCACCCCTACTATAAGTTCCCCTCTATTGCTTCCACAACGGTAAGTTAAACATTTCTGCATACGGTATCAGATGTCCCATCGACGTATACCCTCTCCTGGTAAGAATCTTCGATAAATGTTCTTCTTCGCCTGATCTTCTCAGTAGCTCTTCATTTCGTACTTTATCTGTCCGTCTAATCTTTAACGTCTTCCCACTAGACAACCGAAGTGCTTGGATGGGTGACCATCCGGCCTGCCGAGTGCTGTTGGCAAGCGGGGTGCACTCAGCCCTAAATGATGCAAATTGAGCAGCTAGTTGAGTCACAAGCAGCGGCTCCAGTCTTGTAAACCGACAACGGACGGGAGTACGCTGAGTTGACCACTTGACCCGCCACACCCGCATCCAGTGATGCTTATGGGCTGAGGATGACACAGCGTACGGTCGGTACCGATGGGCCTTGAAGACCTGTTCGGACGAAGGGATTTCTTTTTCTATGAGTAAACATTCAGTTCGTTGACTACGATAGTACTATGTAGGCTTGAACAATAGGTTATATTTTCTGAACTAAAGTCTCACAGTGGTTTAAGTGCTCTCACAGCAAAGAAGGTCTCAGACACACTTCGACTATCATGAACAAGTAAAGAGACCCCGGATTGATTTTTATTTTTTATTTTTTAATTTATTTATTTTATTTTATTTTTATTTTATTTTATTTTTTTTTTTTTTTTTGTAGCTCGTGGTTTGCTATTGGAAACACTATTATCAGAGGATCAAGAAGTTTTCGTTCGAGTACAGGAAAGGCCGTACAGTCCAGAATAGGTCTGCCAATCAGGCAAAATCGCCGTGAATATCCAATCAGTCATCCCACGGATGTACAAGGTTGAAGAAGTCCGTAACTTCTTGCTGCACATCCTCTTCCGACTGGAACAGTCGAGCCAAAACGCCTTTTTTAAGGGACCGAAGGCATGATAATCGTATGGCAAAAGATCAGGACTATAGGTCAGCACTGAAATTCAAGCGTGGTAACATTCCTCCCTCTCACAACCCCGACCCTGGGAGTACATCGTGGGTACCTGGAAACTTATCGTCTACAGACTGTGAGTGTGTGTGTCCGGGAAAATTATCAGATCTGACCCACACGTCCGGGGTTTTCAAAGATTTAGTCATCCATAGGCAATTTAAGTGATGGCAGACCCATCTGAGCAGTGTGTCAGATTAGTTAGTTACGTGTTAACGGCATCTGAAGAACTTAATCCATAACAGTATATGAATCACTTTTAAATGATGAAAGGAAAATTTATTCCATTCAGCATTTAATTAAATGAGCGTGTATAATGATTATTTTAACTTTGACGTACCCCACGAGATATGTCTTCACTCACCCCTTGGGGAGGGCCGCTCTCTTGCGGTATACTGTAGCTCTGCATTAATTCAACTAATGAAAGTATTGCACGCCGGTTTCACTCAGAAGAATGAATGGATAGTTCGGTCAATTAAAACGCTAAAGTGGCGTTCCAGCTGAAAGAATGTATACGTTGTTCAACCGACAGCAGAAGTACAGACTGTTTTCACTTGAAAAAAAAAAAAAAGAGTAATTCAGACAATATGCAAAGCATACTATGGTGCCGAATGATTTCATTAACGTTTTCATTCGGCTGCTCCCACTCAAAAATAAATAAATAAATAAATAATGTAACGGACACGTAAAACTACAACCGACTCACTCGCCTGTTTTCTTTCGGTTGCTCCCACAGACTGGTTACATTCCAAAGAATGAATGACTGGTCCGACCAACTGAACGATTGTTTTCTTTCTTTTGTTTCCACAGACTAGTTTCACTTAAAAGAATGAATGACTTATCCAACCGATACGTAAAACTACAACCGAATGAGTCGGTTGTTTTCCAACAACTGAATGAATCAATTGTTTCCATTTGAGTGTTCCCATTACTACCTCTTCCTACCATAACTTATGTGTACCATTAGTATTTAGTATCATTTAGTACCCTTTTATAATACCACAAATCGTACGTCCCCAACCTTCCTTCACTGTTCTCCATTATCCATGATTCACACAAATGTAATTCTGTGGTCTGAACACTGCAGATCTTCTTTCACAATTCGGAATCAATGTAAGCTAACAGTATAGGTGTCTTTTTGACGAAAGTTTTGTTTTTCAATGCCAATGCAGTTGGGATATCTGGACTTCTTCAACAGTACTGAGTGAACGGTCTTCCCAAGCAGGTCGGTAAATGTTCGACAGAAACGGAAATAACATCCTGTGTACCCAAAGAAGAATAATAGGACTTGTTACTCACAACACACAAACGATTTATTAAATACGACCAGCAGTGCTGTAGGGCTGTTTACTGACAACATTTCAGTGTACGATAAAGTGTTGTCGTTGACCGACGTTAAGAAATTGCGGAAAGACTTAGACAAAATTTGCACTTAGTGTAATGAATGGCATCTCTCATATAATATGGTTACATGTAAGATAACGACTATATCTGAAAAAGGACTCGATAGAAGCTCACTACAAGATTATGGAGATCTTTTTGAGCATGTCATATCCTATAACTATTTAAGAGTACTACCAACAAGTGATATTAAACTGGACGATTGTCCTCCTCGGAGACTGCGGTGTCAGCGCGATGAATTGTTAACTGCAGGCGCCAGGGTCTATTCCCGTACGCATAAGAAGCTTGTACCTCTCGGGATTGGGTGTTGTATTGTCCTTATCTCCGAACCATCGTACCTGACACGAAAATGTCACTTCCTTGGCCCTTACGATCTTCTGAACTGCCGAAACACACTGCCGTACCTTCCACTGTTGAGGTGACTGCCCACGCCCTCATGAAAAAAAGGTGGGACGGTCAAAGAAAAACGGTGTTAGGAAAGACGAACGGAAGACAAATTTATTTGGACGTTTCGTGAAAACCGCAATTCATTTGTGAAGGAGATCCGTTGCAAAATGCTAGTGCGACCGTTTCAGAGGTATTGCTTCTGCGGCTAGATTACTTATCAAGTAAACAGGACAATACACACGAACGCATGCTGAAGTCGTAACAGGTCAGCATATTCTATACTAAAGTCTAATAGAAATATTCGCGTAGCTTAGATGAGGAGCATTGGGAAACAGACAACGTAGGTTTCACGAAACTTGTTGGTTAAATTTAGAGAAACTCTACTCGAATAGGACTTTGCAACCATGATGCTGGTATCGTAGTGTACTTCGGAGAGCGTTTATGAGAACAAGATAAGAGAGATTACGTCGTGTAGAGAGGCAGATAGGCATCCAACAGTGTTGGTACGATGTATCGTCTCCTATTTTCTGTGCAGTGGCTTGCGAAGTGCACACATTCTAAGACAAAAGCAAGCAGTCATTCGGCTTGGCATGTTTGACAGAGTTTTTGAATACCTTCCTGAGGGATATCGTGCCTCATACCGTCCAGTTAGAGCGTTACATCGTCAAAATCCGAAGCTAGTTGGAGGGTACTGTCTCTAATGGTTCACATGGCTCTGAGCACTATAGTACTTAACATCTGAGGTCATCAGTTCCCTAGAACTTAGAACTACTTAAACCTAACTAACCTAGGGACATCACACACATCCATGCCCGAGGCAGGATTCGAACCTGCGACCGTAGCGGTCACGCCGTTCCAGACTGAAGCACCTAGAATCGCTCCATCACAACGGCCGGCACCTATACGATCCTACCAGACTGTACCTCCCTCATACTGTGTGCAAATTCGACGAAACTTGGCTGTTTCAAATCATACACCCACTTACGTGGCTGTGTAATCTTCTCTATTGGTGAAGTTGAACAAGTTGCTGACCAAGGTTTTCTTTGGCAAGCGTGAAAACAAGCAGCAGAAATTCTCGCGTATGTGGGTGTGCATCATCTTGCCAAAATATAAACCAAGGAAGGCCATGAAGGCCAACAAAACGGGGCGTACTATATCATCGACGTACCCTTGTGTTGTAAGGGTGACGAGAATCACAACCAAAGGGAACCTGTTATGAAAATAAATGGCACCACAGACCATCGCTCCTGGCCGTCGGGACATATAGCGGGAAACAAATAGGTTGGTACCCCCTAGCTGTCCGGGGAATCTCGAGACATGTCTTCAGCCTGAAATTTCGTTGATTGGAGTAGAATTGTCTTCAGTCATGAGTCCTCTTCGAATTGAGTCCCGATGACCAGAGAAGATGTCTGGAGCTGCCCCAGACAGCGGTGGGATATCAATCTGACGGTCGCCCACCATATGGTCCGACAGTCAAGAGTGATGGTCTGGAGTGACACTTGATTTCATAACAGGACTCCCTTGGTTGTCGTCGGCGGCACCCTCATCGCACAGCGGTACGTGAACGATTTCCTACGCTGCGTTTTGTTGTCCGGCAAGGTATGCCAACCTGAGCTGAATTTCAGCAAGGCAACGCCCGCCAACCCACGGAGAGAGTCTGTACTGCACGACTTCATGCTTGCCAAACGCTTCCTTTGCCAGCAATAGAGAACGTTTAGAGCATTATGTGATGTGTCGACAGAAGTGCCGACACAGTGTGATTTGAGGGGACCGCAATGCACGCTATAAACACACGAAGGATGGCGTGAGGTCTTAAACAGGATACGTAATGAATGCTATAAAGAAAAGTACGTAGCTTTTGGAATACTTAACTTTAATCCATCCTTGTTGTATACATCGTTCTTGATGATACAAGTGAGACTCTGTAGATTCAGGCAATAAACTACTAATGGCGCCTTGCTAGGTCGTAGCCATTGACTTAGCTGAAGGCTATTCTAACTATCTGCTCTGCAAATGAGCGAGGCTTCGTCAGTGTGCATCGCTAGCTACGTCGTCCGTACAACTGGGGCGAGTGCTAGTCCGTCTCTCGAGACCTGCCGTGTGGTGGCACTCGGTCTGCGATCACTGACAGTGGTGACACGCGGGTCCGACATGTACTAATGGACCGCGGCCGATTTAAAGCTACCACCTAGCAAGTGTGGTGTCTGGCGGTGACACCACATTATGGACAGGACCGTCCAACCAGCTCGGTATTTTGACGACTGAAATCCCCAGTTAGCAGAACTTGGCATCCTTAAGGATGACATCAAGCAGTACTATCAACCACTGCCAAGCCGAATAACTCCTAGCATAACGGCCAGAAGTGGTCCAACGCGTTGTTGACTTGGACAATTTGTGAAGCTCTTTCTCCTGAATAAACCATGGCCGGCCGCTGTGGCCGAGCGGTTCTCGGCGCTTCAGTCTGGAACCGCGCTGCTGCTTCGGTCACAGGTTCGAATCCTGCCTCGGGCATGGATGTGTGTGATGTCCTTAGGTTAGTTATTTTTAAGTAGTTCTAAGTCTAGGGGACTGATGACCGCCCGCATCTCGGGGTCGTGCGGTAGCGTTCTCGCCTCCCACGCCCGGGTTCCCGGGTTCGATTCCCGGCGGGGTCAGGGATTTTCTATGCCTCGTGATGGCTGGGTGTTGTGTGCTGTCCTTAGGTTAGTTAGGTTTAAGTAGTTCTAAGTTCTAGGGGACTGATAACCATAGATGTTAAGTCCCATAGTGCTCAGAGCCATTTGAACCATTTTTTTTTACTGATGACCCCATATGTTAAGTCCTGTAGTGCTTAGAGCCATTTGAACCATTTTTGAATATACCACCCAGTTTTCTGAAATTGTAATCATTCGTTTGTTTCTACACGCACATCACATCTCACGATTTCCATCCCATTCGAGGTTATTCGGTTCTTCTGTCTTAGAGTGCGTACAGATGTAAGGATATTGACATAGGAGCCCTGGTATCTTGTAAACGTGTGTGTCTGTGTGTGTGTGTGTGTGTGTGTGTGTGTGTGTGTGTGTGTGTGTGTGTGTGTGTATGTGTGCATGTGTGTGTGTGTGTGCATGCGTGCGTGTGTGTGTGTGTGTGTGTCCAGTATCTTCCATTCAATTGTACTGATAGTGTATTCTATCTCGTTTGAGCTTCATAATGACATGTTCACGTTGGTTCTCACCCGTCGCCATCTTAAGAATCGTCATATTCACAGATAATTCAAAAGCAAAGTGCACTCGTTTCGGTATATGCTCTTTGCTTTACTCCGTGAGAAAGTTTGTTCAGAAGACGATGTCAAGGACCAGCGTTCTGTAATAAAATAGATTTTTGGATAGTATGCATTTACCTTTGCTAAAGTCTGCTCCGATAGCTGTGTGGTCAGCGTGACGGATTGCGTCACACGGGCCCGGGTTCGATTCCCGGTTGGGTCGGGGATGTTCTCCGCTCAGGGACTGGATGTTGTGCTGTCTTCATCATCATTTCATCCCCATCCGGTGCGCAGGTCGCCCAATGTGGCATCGAATGTAATAAGACCTGCACCATGGCGGCCGGACCTGCTCCGAAAGGGGCTTACCGGCCAATGACGCCAAACGCTCATTTCCATTTCCATCTTTGCCAAATACGGTATTATGACTTCGAAGTTGTATAGCGCTTAGTGGGCTATTTATACGATCGCTGAGACAGTCACATGAGCGCCACTAGCTTCGCTTTTGTCTGGCGACGGAAACGGTGGCGGCTGGTGCAAAGAGAGAGAGTCGGGATTCACTCGGAAGGGTGTAATGTTGGCTGCCTCTGGAGGGACTCTACGGGAAGACCCATCTTACGAAAATACGTTTGATTTGAGTTAAAATCTATGTACTGATACGCATTCACCATGTATGTATTCTAAATACATTGAAATTTGGTGCATAAATCTGAAACAACAATTATAAAATCAAACACTTTTGTACTTCCAGTGATTTTGCAGTATTAATTATGTGTGTGATTTGTTTCATCAACAAAAATCATTTTGCATGCCTTTATCAAATTTTAATTTATTCACATACGATAAGTAAACAAAAATAAAAGGGTGTTATCTTTATTCAGAAATTATGATTCCACATTCGTTACTTTAATTTTACATTTTTAATAAACATAGAATTTGAAAAGTTAAAAAATGCTGATCGCGAGATCTGAACCAGCGAGTTTACGTTTTTAAGCCGAAAACGCTAGGCGTTTCTTGGCTACTTTCTTTAGTTCTGTATCTTCGTCGTTTTTTGTTAGTGGCCCTGTGCGGATGTCACGTGACATCTTTCGAAGCCCATCGATGGGAAAAGTTAACTTAGTTTCTTATTTCAGAGGGTGACTGGTCCCCTGAAGAGTAGCGCTGAGCTACCGTGCTAGCGGCGTTAAGCTATGACATATTTGTTGTTAAGTGACAGTTATTTAGTTCTTAAGAGTACCAGGAAATCTTCTAATCAATAAAGAAGAATTAAAGAATTTCATTGAGAATTGTGTCGTACTGCTTCAGGAAACTGTTGTCTGAACACTCAACATCAAATTGTTTAGCCGGCCGCAGTGGCCGACCGGTTCTAGATACTTCAGTCCGGAACCGCGCGACTGCTACGGTCGCAGATTCGAATCCTGCCTCGGTCCTGGATGTGTGTTATGTCCTTAGGTTAGTTAGGTTTAAGTAGTTCTAACTTCTAGGGGACTGATGACCTCAGATGTTAAGTCCCTTAGTGCTCAGAGCTATTTGAACCATTTTTCAAATCGTTCAACTATGAAGAAACTCGAAGAGGGCAGAGGAGTCGCAAAGATACCCACTGTGAGTGTTCAAGTTGCCGCAACACTTCCTTCAAACAGCATACGTTGGCGTGTCAAAACAATCAGATGAATCGCAATGGGGGCCGCTCCACTGTGATAAGGCAAGTAATCTGTACAAATATCTCGATAGGGTAGTAGAGATTGGTGAAATATCTTCTACTTTTACTTACGTATGCAATGTATGTACATGAGCCGTGACTAATGTAGCTTAAAGCCTATAGTCAGCTACTGCTCATGTGTTTGACAATTGCCAATCAACTTCAAAAATTTCATCTAAACTACAAATCATGGCTTTTCAACTGAGCTGTGCTTCGTTCTATCACTTGAATTTCCGTGTGATTTCGTACAGTTACTTATTGCAGTTATTATTCATCGGGTACCAAGGTTCGTAAGTCAGAAAGGTATTACATTTCGAACACTGTGCAAATCCTGCAGTCTCCTGTGGTACAATGTCCAAAACCAAATGGAAATTACTGATACGCCGCATTTTACTTCTGGCATCGATAAAGCCTTCTTTTACAAAATAAATAAATAAATAAATATTCAGCGACGTTTGCTGACTTGTAAAATAACCTTCTTCTGATCGTGTCACGAGCCCTGTTTGCCATCTGATGACGGGCTTTGTACTTGTCCTCTGCCGATGTGTACTCTCAGTGTGACCAGTGTCGGAATTACTCCAGCACCTGCATCAACGTCAAACTGTACTGAGCTGGTGTATCAATACGGACACCGCAGCGACCGAGACTGAAGCAGGGCTCCGTTGTGAGCCCAGCGCTCCAGAATACCGGCAGTTCCATTTGGACCTCAGTTCTTTCCGTTGAAAAGTCCCCTTAGAAAAATTTATGAATGACTGTGCTGATAAACCTCTTACATTATTTCACTTTCAAACAGCTGAGCAGAACTGAACGTACTCAGACATTTCGCTCTTCACCTATTCTGATCAACACTAAACTGACACACAATCTTTTTAGCGCAACGCAATCTGACATTCAAAAATCCCTACAAAACAATGGCCCTGACTAACAATAACCTATTAACTTTCATGAATCACTTACCCCACAAAAATCTTCGTTACTCGAACTACTGCAATGCAGCGCGCTAATACTGCCAGCTAATTAAAAGATTCTAACTACTGAAGGCACTAACTACTGATAGGCATAGTTAGCAAATGAAAGATTTTGATAGAGAACAAACAATGTATTTACCTTAATAGTGTTCAAAAGTCATAATATATATATATATATCAGTTCATGACATCCAGTCTTACAAATTTACTCTCTCTGATGGACACTCGTCCAGAACATCCGCTCTCAAAACTCCGCCATCTCACTCCCCACATCCACCACCTCTGGAGGCTCACCTCCAACTGCGCAACGCTATGCGCTGTTAACAGCCAACTGCCCAACACTACAATAGCAAATTCCAACAATGCAAACTAGCCACAGACTGCACACAGCACAGTCAGTTATTTTCATATAGAGCGCTACATGGCGCTACCGACATAAAAAGCTAAACAGCCTACTTACACCGTGTTTACGTTAACACACGCACTCTCACACACTTTCACGCATGCAGCCACACACACAGCGCGGCAGCTAGCAACGAGACACTGCAGCCGGGGGAACTGCAGACTTGGCCGCACAGCCGGCCACAGAGCAGGCAGCGGGGAGCCCCCTTTGGTGAGCCGCAGGAGCCGCCGTAAATACATCACGCCCAGCTCCGCGGAGCTGCCCTGTCCCCGCTAGGCACCGCTGCAGTCTGTGTAGCGACGCGAGCATAAGGCAGAGCCCGTTGCCGAAACCTGACCTCTTGCCAACACCTGCAGGCTCACCCACAACAGGGGCTCTGCAACTGCGTATTAGACACCGAGGCAATAACCTGCGTTCGAAACACTTTGGCAAATTCCACTCACAACTTGATAAATATCTTCTAACACGCAAGCTTCCTTGAAGTTTCAGAAATGCAATCCTGCCGTAAAAAGCTATAGAAAAAAAAGACGGCTGTACATCTCGTCAGCATAACTCGCACTAAAATTTGTTTTATCGGTGGAAGGAACAGCTAAATGGAATTATGCGTCTACGTAAAATTTCACTCCTTTACGGTAAGCTTGCATACAGTAGTTACTACTAAGTCTTACTCTAAGCTGTACAAAGTCTGAAAAGTCCACATGCACACAACATTCGTAACCGTCGGCATTTTATGGTAATTATGAATTATCCTTCACAGAAAGATTACAAACGGATTGTTTCTTTCAGAATTTCTCACTCAGATCTTGCTATAATCAGTCTCACGTAAAAAAATGTTCACGTTCGCAAGTAACCAACACCCCACGCGGAAATTATTTATTTAAAATGTTACTCAAAGATACGAATTTCGCACTGTTCTTTAAATAGAACTCTGCTCCACAGATTACGGCACTTCTGAAACATTTTTGGTACCGAAATATCACTATATTAATAATTTTCATTGGAGCACGTATCACTAGGTCCTATCACTAGGAGATCCAAGCTCCAACTCCACTCTTCTCTCTACACAAAAAAGTTTTCTAGTTACCCCCCCCCCCCCCCCCAAAAAAAGGCAGATGCGTGAATATTCTAATTTCTGGTTGGCAGATAAATATCGCCGCCAATCGGAAAGCAGCAACAAATCCGCTCAATCTCGCGCATATATAAAGAACCAATCAAAATCTGTCACTGATTCGGCACAGTAAATTGATATGAATAAATTTTGAAAACCCACAAATATAAAATTAATTCCTTCGTGACAAAAATTTGTATCAAATCGTACGGTACCAAATACTGACACACACGTCATTCTCGAACATTCCTCACGTGACCAGTTAGTTCATTGTACAGTATAAAAACTTCACGTAAAGCAGTACTTCATATTCACACATTCATTTACTATCATAACTAAACACAGTTATAGTAGTAATTAATAAAGACTTAGAAAATTAAGCAAACGACGATGCAAATAAAAATGACAGTATTTTGGCTGCACCTCAATCGGTGTCCGTCAGCTAGTGACGTTTACCAGATCGCACAGAAACTACACACACACCGGCAACCTGACGCCACCTGTCCTGCACGTAGCTCACACAGCACGTCTGTTCACAGATCCCCGATCTCAACAGGCACGATGTAGAGGCGCTACACATCAGCCCGGCAGGCCCAGTACGTGACCTCAGCCGCGACAAGACCTGCCTTGCCGTTTACAAAACCTGGGCGTCCAGTGAGACTCAGCAGGTAGGCACGGCATACCGTTTATGCCACATCCCTGCCCTTTTTTGTTACATTTTTGTTGCTACGTTTTAGTACACAGTATAGGAAGATTTTGTTACCAACCACCGCAAGTGCACCCGAGAGAGAGAGAGAGAGAGAGAGACAGAGGGAGAGAGAGCGCCAGACTGCTACGATATTCCCTAGTAGACAATGGTCGGTTTCCGAGGAGGTAATACATGAATCCCAGCACAAAATCGGATGTAATGTAAAGACGGAACAATTTGAAATTGCCTCGGATGACGTACTTGTCTGATGTGTTAATCCAAGGCAGTCTACGATCGGTGCACGTCAACTGGTGTGTGAAGTGCAACTCCGCCTAAGGACAGAACGAATTATTGAAGTTGTCTCAGAAAACATGTTTTTGCGATTCTAAGATCCTATGGACAGTTTTTGTGGCTTTTGCGGTTCTCGGGAACTAATGATTAATGAGGAGGAATCTCGTTATGAATATTAACTGTCTCTAGAAATCGTTTTTACTAATTTTGCAAATGAACAAATAAAACTAAAATATTTAGCATCCTAACATTTTAAGATTCTTGTTATGGTCACCTTTTAAACTTAACCAATTCCCACACTGTTGTCCACTGTTCATTGCACGAGCGTTAGAGCTCGCGACCGACAGAGAAGAAGGCACCTGGAGCAACGCCTGTGATAAACGAGGTAAGCAAGTAGAGTACAGTTCAGTTACGAGAGGGGGTGGGGGGGGGGGGCGCACTGGTCTTTCAGATGTAAATCACACGTAGCATCACTCTGCGTTCCCGTGTACGTATTGTTGCAGATGACGTTTCGAATATTCATTCCTCTGCCTGGTGCGATTCTGTTGCAGCAGCTGAACGTCGGCTCGGCGTTGGCTTGTGCCGTGAAACTGCCGAAATTCTTCCGCTATATCGACAACACTGTCAGCTGCGGGTCCAGCCACAGCCTGTATGCACCAGAGGTCGAGCTCACGTCCTCTTGGCTCCAGGCCTGCAGGTCACGCTAGCACCAGCCACCCCCTCCCCCCCCCCTCCGGGAGCAATTCAGCCACTTACCGCAGGGTTGACTCTTGGTTGAATATGAATGTAGTTACGAGGGCAGGTGCGCCGCTTCGTAATGGAGCTCTGGGCGAACGATGCAGCAGTAGATTCGTCGCCACCGTGCCGTACTGACGGAAGCTGTGACTCCGGCGCTTCACCAGCCGCCGCCCCAGCCTGGGTGCAACCACATCTCCTGCATTCTCTGAGCGCTGTATCCACACCTGTTGAGATAACTCAGAAGTCTATAAATGAACTGACGCCGCAGGCTGTCTACATTTTCAGCACTTCAATTTCGCCACCACTACCAGTCGTCCAGTCCACAGCCCTTACAAGTGGTGTCACCAGTGAGCATACGAGGCGCATTCAAGTTCTAAGGCCTCCGATTTTTTTTTCTCCAGACTGGAAAGAGATAGAAACATGCGCATTATCTTAAAATGAGGCCGCGTTCATTGTCAATACGTCCTAGAGATGCAAGCACCGTACGGCAGATGGAATTTTACCGCCAGCGGCGAGAATGAGAACTGTTTTAAATACTTAAAATGGCAACGTTTTCTTTACTTGAACTTCGTTTTCTGAATTTGCGTTGTGTGAAACCAATTGAAATTCATCGACAGTTGAAGGAGACATATGGTGATGGAGTTATGGATGTGTCGAAAGTGCGTTCATGGGTGCGACAGTTTAATGAAGGCAGAACATCGTGTGACAACAAACCGAAACAACCTCGGGCTCCCACAAGCCCGTCTGACAACATGATCGACAAAGTGGAGAGAATTGTTTTGGGGGATCGCCGAATGACTGTTGAACAGATCGCCTCCAGACTTGGAATTTCTGTGGGTTCTGTGCACACAATCCTGCATGACGACCTGAAAATGCGAAAAGTGTCATCCAGGTGGGTGCCACGAATGATGACGGACGACCACATGGCTGCCCGTGTGGCATGTTGCCAAACAATGTTGACACGCAACGACAGCATGAATGGGACTTTCTTTTCGTCGGTTGTGACAGTGGATGAGACGTGGATGCCATTTTTCAATCCAGAAACAAAGCGCCAGTCAGCTCAATGGAAGCACACGGATTCACCGCCACCAAAAAAATTTCGGGTTACCGCCAGTACTGAAAAAATGATGGTGTCCATGTTCTGGGACAGCGAGGGCGTAATCCTTACCCATTGCGTTCCAAGGGCACTACGGTAACAGGTACATCCTACGAAAATGTTTTGAAGAACGAATTCCTTCCTGCACTGCAACAAAATCGTCTGGGAAGGGCTGTGCGCGTGCTGTTTCATCAAGACAACGCACCCGCACATCGAGCTAACGTTACGCAACAGTTTCTTCGTGATAACAACTTTGAAGTGGTTCCTCATGCTCCCTAGTCACCTGACCTGGCTCCTAGTGACTTTTGGCTTTTTTCAGCAGTGAAAGACAGTCTCCGTGGCCGCACATTCACCAACTGTGCTGCTATTGCCTTAGCGATTTTTCTGTGGTCAAAACAGACTCCTAAAGAAGCCTACGCCGCTGCCATGGAATCATGGCGTCAGCGTTGTGAAAAACGTGTACGTCTGCAGGGTGATTACGTCGAGAAGTAACGCCAGTTTCATCGATTTCGGGTGAGTAGTTAATTTAAAAAAAAACCGGAGGCCTTAGAACTTGAATGCACCTCGTATTACAGTCTCCACCTTTACATCTGCTTGTGACATTGCTGCGGCCCAATAGACTCTCCGATCTGCCGCAAGACTTCGTGTCTGTTAGCAGTGCTGGACTACATTTGCTAAAGAAATCTGTGCTCTGGTGGCCTATGTTGTACCGAACACTCTGAACTTGCTCACTTAGTACAAAATATTATCGATTGCATTTGGTGACAGATGCTAATCTTGTGGAAATTCAAGTTTCGCTTGCACCTACTTTGTATACTTCCTTGCGGAATTAAATTTTTCTCAGACACAAGGTTCAAATGGTTCAAATGGCTCTGTGCACTATGGGACTTAACTTCTGAGGTCATCAGTCCCCTAGAACTTACAACTACTTAAACCTAACTAACCTAAGGACACTACACACATCCATGCCCGAGGCAGGATTCGAACCTGCGACCGTAGCGGTCGCGCGGTTCCAGAGTGTAGCGCATAGAACCCGCTCGCCCACTCCGGCCGGCGCAGACACAAGGTTCCCGTGATTGGAGTTGTGTTAATATTTGATGGCCAGTCAACAGTGTAACTCTAAAATTGTTTGTTTATTGCTGTCAATTACAGAAATGAACAACAGGAAGGAATCAGTCGTCGAGGGCAGATAAATTACATAAACAACAAATTGAAATGTGAAATCGCAGAATTGATGTCAGTTACAACAAAGGAATGCATGTAAGCACAGCAGTCGAGAGCTCTGGTGTGAGAAGTGAAATCAATGCTTAACAAAAAGTTAGTTTATGTGAATTTGGACAGAGAATTGGGTAAATGCTCTAGAAAACACTGGCTTAAGAGCTGATAATTACAATAGTGTGCAAAACCTAAGGACAAGAGTAACTATCGCCTGATCTATCTCTGCCAAGCGCACTACTCGATAAACTTCGACCATTCACAGAGGGAACTGCTGCAGTATACTACGGAAGGTAAATGAAAGAAATAAGCAAGGAGACGAACATAAATGACACTTTTATTCAACGAAAATAATTGCGCTGATGCCACCGCGATTCGTGATGGTCCCCCGAACATTACAAACGTCGGGCGTTGATTCTAACCGGCGTGTGCGATTACTACGGACCGCAATGCATGCTCTGCAACGAGCTCCCTTGTTTTTCCACGAAGGTAGTAAACAGTTCTGGTGGAAAGGCGTTCCCTTCTTCCACCAGCGCCGATGACAACCACTGGATGCTCGTTGGTGCTAGTGGATGTGCTGCAGTACTTGTCTCCACTGCGTCCTCCACGTCCAAAATGGGACTTGATATGGTAGGAACAGACAGAACAGTCCATTCGTCGATTATCCTGTGGTTGCAAGAGCTCCTCCATCTGTCCTGTTCGAAGACGTCACGCATTGCCACCCACAAGAATGAAGTCAGAACCGAATCCACCTGTGACAAGACACCCATGGCGAAGGAGTAGTCTTCAGCATCTCTCTCTCTTTCTCTCTCTCTCTCTCTCTATTCGTTCAAATGGCTCTGAGCACTACGCGACTTAACTTCTAAGGTCATCAGTCGCCTAGAACTTAGAACTAATTAAACCTGACTAACCTAAGGACATCACACACAGCCATGTCCGAGGCAGGATTCGAACCTGCGACCGTAGCGGTCACGCGGTTCCAGACTGAGGCGCCTTTCAACGCGCGGCCACACCGGCCGGCTCTCTCTATTAGTTTAGTCAGTTTCGACTCAATGATCCAAAGCACGCCAATTTCTTCTGCCCTGCGCTTTCTCCCGTAGGCTTTCCAGGCTGAAACACATTACTTCTGTGATGCCATCGATTCATCTCTTACGTGTAGCTTAGCCTTTTTTCCACAGAAACATGTTTTGTCATTGTAACCTCCCTCTTACTAATCGGCCTATCCTGCTTGCGATATGAAATATGACTGTGGATCGCGTGTATTCCTAAAGGATTTTTTCTCATTGCATAAGGCTATCTTTCCGGAAGAAGTGATACCGGTAAGTAGCAATAAAGTGTACAACCGACACTTCTGATGGAAAGTCTACTAAAAATAAAAGTAATTAAACCGAACAGTGCTATAATTTGGAAAATGGCAGCTATTTTCTGCATTCACTAACGAACAACACTTTACAGTATACGGTACCATTGATCATGAATCAAAAATTTACACTAGCGGACGAAAAGTAAATAATTAAAGGTCGCCAGCCCACTAGGGAAATTTACGTCTAAAATCCTGTTCAACATAATGGGAAAGAAAAACATGTATTATTAAACACTGACGTGGCAACTACAGTGTTCCACGTTTTTTTCTTTTCTTTTCTTTTTTTTTTGGCACTAATTTTAAGTGAGTGTGTAATGATAAAGAAAACTGAAAAGTCACTCTTACGTTATGTTTGGCATTAAATTTTCAAAAAGGCAATTGAGTAATGATTTGAAAATATGCAATTAAACTGTATGTTAGTACTGAACTTCGTTACATAAACTGAAGTGACCTCAGCATAACGTCAGCAAAGAAATTTAGAAAAAAGGCAAGCTCTTTTTACTTTGCCATTACTTATTTTGCAAACTGGATTTCATATTATTGTCTGAACAACTCAGCCTTTTTTTACTGACTTGAACAGAAGTAAATACAGGAATACGTGCCAAACCAAATAGCAATGTGCTCCAAGCTATATGTAAAATAAATAAAACTTCCGCACTCTTAATTTGTAAATTTCTTTAGATTTGGATTTTTTCCAGTGATTGATTGTCAAACTTGAAAAATGAAATTGCTTTACTTTAGTCATATACTGTCGCCTCTGTTGTACAACAGTTAATTGAAAGTAGACTGAGGCTAAAATTCCTAAAAGAGAAATTATTCATTAATAAACTGGCTGTAACTATTCAATTAGTTTCTTATCACACTCAGTTAGCATATTTGGAGAAAAGAGGAGCAAGCACCTGCTTGGTAACAATGTCTGGGGTCAATGAGGACAGTTTAACTGATAATTATTTAAATAAATCTAATCAATCAAATCACATTCAGTTGTGCTGCTGGGTTAGCAGTTAATACTTTCTATCAATGAGCAGTCTTACTTCAGTGCTGTGCGTACGACGAAACTCGGAGCCGACGACGAAACTGTGTTGCTGGAACTACTGCTGTTGTTGAAGACGGTAGCATATTGTGGAGCCACGGTTAATTACAGGAACGGGCAATCGTAATTAATACAGCCTCTTCCGCCCGTCCACTGTCCGTACTCCTGCTCTAGACATCTGGCCGGCGCTTTTACATGATGCCGCTGAAAATGGTACTCTCTACTGCGAGAGCGTTAACACCACACTTCCGTACACTACAAGCGCTGGAACCCGTCCCTCTCTCTCTCTCTCTCTCTCTCTCTCTCTCCGCGCGCTCTGCGCGGCAACTCCCTACCCAAAGATTTTACAACACACAAGCACTGCTATTATCGTCGCTAGTCGATGCAAAGAACAATTCCTTTGGCTTTTTCCCAGAGATTATAAGTTTCACATTAAAACACAGATAAATATGATGAAACGTCAACAGACTTCTACCTAAATGTACACATACAGTGAAGCAATGTCCTTACTTATTAAAAGAAAGCATTTAAATTACAAATATTTACACACAATTCGGAAAAAAGTTATATATTTGTCGCTAGCAGGTTCCATTCAGCCTGCATTTTCGGTGTTACATCATTATGTGTCCAAAGTAAGTCAGCTTTTGTTGTAGTATCAGATCTTCCAGTGAGCACTCCTGTTTCATTTGCTCTAACATTGCTCTATTCGTTCTCTTTGCAGGCCTTGGGATCATAAGATGTCTCCTGCAACACGACCATTCAAAGGAGTATATTCTTCTCCGTTCCTCCATTCTAATGATCCAGATCTCGCATCCATGAATCACAGCGGGAAAGACCATAACACTCGCGGTACGGACCTTTGTTGCTGAAGTTATGTTTCTACTGCTTAAATCTAGTCAAAAACTTTCTACCAAGCGGCAGACGCCTCCTAATTTCGTGGTTGCCGCCACCATAACACTCGCGGTACGGACCTTTGTTGCTGAAGTTATATTTCTACTGCTTAAATCTAGTCAAAAACTTTCTACCAAGCGGCAGACGCCTCCTAATTTCGTGGTTGCCGCCACCATCGGCAGAAATCTGCGAACCGAGTTAACTGAACATAGACATTACTTCCATTGTTCCTCCTCCACTATGCCATGAAATGACTGGTGTAGTTGCCATAATTTTCCTTACCTTAACATTCAGCCAAAGATATGCTTTATGACTTCCTTCTTTCACCTTCAGCAAGAGAGTCTTTAACTCTTCTTGAGTTTCTGACCACAGTGTAGTATCACCTGCGTATCAAAGGTTGTTTATATTTATCCCAGCTGCCTTAATTCCGGTTTGTTACTCATCCAGTCCGATATTCCTCATGACTTGCTCTGTTCAAAAAATGTTCAAATGTGTGTGAAATCTTAAGGGACTTAACTGCTAAGGTCATCATTCCCTAAGCTGCAGCGCCTTCGACCGCTCGGCTAATCCCGCGCGGCGACTTGCTCTGCGTACAGATTGAATAACAAGGTGATAATATGCTGCCTCACCGTACCGCTTTCTGAATCTTGATCCATTTAGTTGTTCCATACATAGTTCTCATGACGGCTTCTTGGTCAGATTGTAACTCTGTATGAGATGGATGAAGTGATCTGATAGTTCCATATTTTTAAGTAGTTTCCATAGTTTATTGAGATCGATACCGACAAAGGCGTATCAATAAAGCAGAGATACACGTTTTTCTGGAATTCTCTTGCCTTTTCCGTAATTCACCGAACGTTGGCAATTTTATCTCTGAGTCCTCGTGCTTTACGAAATTCAGCGAAGTCTGTTTTGTAAGATTTTCAGCATGGTGGGGTTTCGGGTTCCGCTGGATAGGTCAGGAGTCCACTACACGCAACAAGCGGCTACACGGGTAGCAGGGGTTGTGTGGCGTGGGCTGGGCGGTTTTTTAGGTTAGATGGCCTTGGGCAAGTACAGAAAGGGCAACAGCCTCAACGGGTGCGGGGCAAAGTCAGGACATGCGGGGACCAAGCAGCAATCGGTATTGTAATTGTCAACTGTCGAAGCTGCGTTGGTAAAGTACCAGAACTTCAAGTGCTGATAGAAAGCACCGAAGCTGTAATCGTTATAGGTACAGAAAGCTGGCTTAAGCCAGAGATAAATTCTGCCGAAATTTTTACAAAGGTACAGACGGTGTTTAGAAAGGATAGATTGCATGCAACCGGTGGTGGAGTGTTCGTCGCTGTTAGTAGTAGTTTATCCTGTAGTGAAGTAGAAGTGGATAGTTCCTGTAAATTATTATGGGTGGAGGTTACACTCAACAACCGAACTAGGTTAATAATTGGCTCCTTTTACCGACCTCCCGACTCAGCAGCATTAGTGGCAGAACAACTGAGAGAAAATTTGGAATACATTTCACATAAATTTTCTCAGCATGTTATAGTCTTAGATGGAGATTTCAATTTACCAGATATAGACTGGGACACTCAGATGTTTAGGACGGGTGGTAGGGACAGAGCATCGAGTGACATTATACTGAGTGCACTATCCGAAAATTACCTCGAGCAATTAAACAGAGAACCGACTCGTGGAGATAACATCTTGGACGTACTGATAACAAGCAGACCCGAACTTTTCGACTCTGTATGTACAGAACAGGAATCAGTGATCATAAGGCCGTTGCAGCATCCCTGAATATGGAAGTTAATAGGAATATAAAAAAAGGGAGGAAGGTTTATCTGTTTAGCAAGAGTAATAGAAGGCAGATTTCAGACTACCTAACAGACCAAAACGAAAATTTCTGTTCCGGCACTGACAATGTTGAGTGTTTATGGAAAAAGTTCAAAGCAATCGTAAAATGCGTTTTAGACTGGTACGTGCCGAGTAAAACTTTGAGGGACGGGAAAAACCCACCGTGGTACAACAACAAAGTTAGGAAACTACTACGAAAGCAAAGAGAGCTTCACTCCAAGTTTGAACGCAGCCAAAACCTCTCAGACAAACAGAAGCTAAACGATGTCAAAGTTAGCGTAAGGAGGGCTATGCGTGAAGCGTTCAGTGAATTCGAAAGTAAAATTCTATGTACCGACTTGACAGAAAATCCTAGGAAGTTCTGGTCTTATGTTAAATCAGTAAGTGGCTCGAAACCATATCCAGACACTCCGGGATGATGATGGCATTGAAACAGAAGATGACACGCCTAAAGCTGAAACACTAAACACCTTTTTCCAAAGCTGTTTCACAGAGGAAGACCGCACTGCAGTTCCTTCTCTAAATCCTCGCACAAACGGAAAAATGGCTGACGTCGAAATAAGTGTCCAAGGAATAGAAAAGCAACTAGAATCACTCAACAGAGGAAAGTCCACTGGACCTGACGGGATACCAATTCGATTCTACACAGAGTACGCGAAAGAACTTGCCCCCCTTCTAACAGCCGTGTACCGCAACTCTCTAGAGGAACGGAGGGTTCCAAATGATTGGAAAAGAGCACAGATAGTCCCAGTCTTCAAGAAGGGTCGTCGAGCAGATGCGCAAAACTATAGACCTATATCTCTGACGTAGATCTGTTGTAGAATTTTAGAACATGTTTTTTGCTCGAGTATCATGTCGTTTTTGGAAACCCAGAATCTACTATGTCGGAATCAACATGGATTCCGGAAATAGCGGTCGTGTGAGACTCAACTCGCTTTATTTGTTCATGAGACCCAGAAAATATTAGATACAGGCTCCCAGGTAGATGCCGTTTTCCTTGACTTCCGGAAGGCGTTCGATACAGTTCCGCACTGTCGCCTGATAAAGTAAGAGCCTACGGAATATCAGACCAGCTGTGTGGCTGGATTGAAGAGTTTTTAGCAAACAGAACACAACATGTTGTTATCAATGGAGAGACGTCTACAGACGTTAAAGTAACCTCTGGCGTGCCACAGGGGAGTGTTATGGGACCATTGCTTTTCACAATATATATAAATTACGTAGTAGATAGTGTCGGAAGTTCCATGCGGCTTTTCGCGGATGATGCTATAGTATACAGAGAAGTTGCAGCATTAGAAAATTGTAGCGAAATGCAGGAAGATCTGCAGCGGATAGGCACGTGGTGCAGGGAGTGGCAACTGACCCTTAACATAGACAAATGTAATGTATTGCGAATACATAGAAAGAAGGATCCTTTATTGTATGATTATATGATAGCGGAACAAACACTGATAGCAGTTACTTCTGTAAAATATCTGGGAGTATGCGTGCGGAACGATTTGAAGTGGAATGGTCATATAAATTTAATTGTTGGTAAGGCGGGTACCAGGTTGAGATTCATTGGGAGAGTGCTTAGAAAATGTAGTCCATCAACAAAGGAGGTGGCTTACAAAACACTCGTTCGACCTATACTTGAGTATTGCTCATCAGTGTGGGATCCGTACCAGATCGGTTTGACAGAGGAGATAGAGAAGATCCAAAGAAGAGCGGCGCGTTTCGTCACAGGGTTATTTGGTAACCGTGATAACGTTACGGAGATGTTTAATAAACTCAAGTGGCAGACTCTGCAAGAGAGGCGCTCTGCATCGCGGTGTAGCTTGCTCGCCAGGTTTCGAGAGGGTGCGTTTCTGGATGAGGTATCGAATATATATTGCTTCCCCCTACTTATACCTCCCGAGGAGATCACGAATGTAAAATTAGATAGATTAGAGCGCGCACGGAGGCTTTCAGACAGTCGTTCTTCCCGCGAACCAGACGCGACTGGAACAGGAAAGGGAGGTAATGACAGTGGCACGTAAAGTGCCCTCCGCCACACACCGTTAGGTGGCTTGCGGAGTATAAATGCAGATGTAGATGTAGATGTAGACTTAGCTAGCATGTGAAATGAGTGCGATTGTTCCGAGATTCGAGCATTCTTTAGAAATTCCCTTCTTTGGGATCGGAATGAATACTGATCTTTTCTAGTCGTCTGGCCACTATTGAGAGCTCCATATTTTCTGACATATTGACTGCAGCACTTTCGTTGCGCCACAGCGTCCCACGTTTATTCTCGATGGTACCAGAAGCATTAAGGACTGGACGAACGAGGAGTGGGGGTCGCACGCTCTTGTCGGATGAACTCAGATCCAGTCTGAGTTGTGATTCTCGACGTACCGTCGTAATCCGAGAGGTAGGAACATGTAATGAATCCAGGAACATCGTCGAACGTAATTTTTTTGATGCGGCAGGTGTGGGGAGGCGTAACGTTGCATGAGCGTACTGATAGCCAAATCTTTGAACATGGTACTGTACACTCATCGGTCAGTATTACTGTGACACTCTACTGCTTCCCCATGTGCTTGCTTTCGTTTTTACGTGTGACAGTGAGCGATCGCTGGACTGTCGCTGAAAGTGAGTAGTTCGGGGTTGGTTGGGTTAATTTGTAGGAGGAGACCAAACTGCGAGGTCATCGGTCTCATCGGATTATGGAAGGATGGGGAAGGAAGTCGGCCGTGCCCTTTCAAAGGCACCATCCCGGCATTTGCCTGAAGTGATTTAGGGAAATCACGGAAAGCCTAACTCAGGATGGCCGGACGCGGGATTGAACCGTCGACCTCCCGAATGTGAGTCCAAAATAGTTCGGTCATTTGCTTAAATATCCTAAACTTATTATTGCGCGTAAGAGTTATCGTATGAGGAGTAATTAACACACAACTGTTCTTCGATTTTTGTCAGTGCCCATGGGCACTTGTCAGTAATATTTAATAATTATTAAAAATAATAGTGTTTATGTCAAAATACAGATGCCTCGTCAGGCTATGTTCCAGCTAGCGATTTACCACTCGAACTGAATTCAGCTTTCCTGAATAATACTCGTAATGTGCCACCAACATGAACATTAAATATGCTGTATCAAAGGACGAAGGTTGTCCTCATACTTACAGGTAATAGGTATGTTATGGAGAACGGAATAATAAGGAGATGGAACAAAACAACCCATTTTGATTTTCGCGGTATATCTGTAAAGCTCTATGGCAGTACCTGTTATAACAGAGTTATGGCAAGTTACTGAAATTACTTCAGTAATCTTAGCTAAACTTTTACTGCAGTGGCCGCGAAAGAAACATATTCTCCTCGTTTTTCGTTTTTGAGTGTTTTCATTTTTCGAACTAAACTTAACGGACTAGTCTTCTACAACAGCATCTATGTAGGAGCTACTTGCTTGTTCAGATAAGAATATTTATATTGCATCTTTCTCTTGGGTGAAATATTAGGTGACTGTTGATGTATCACTGAAACTATGGCCTTATGGTTCAGTTAATATTTTCACACAGTTTAATACCGTAACATTTAAAAGCACAAGAAAATACTGAAAATTATCTGATAATGTGCTTGTCAATTAAGATTGAGGAAATATGGATGCCTTCATTTCGACACAAGTCTTGTGTTTGCAATAGCATCACATCCTGAAGGAAATCAAAATTACATGTCCATACTACAGACAGCACTAGAGGACGATATTTACTGGCAGAAATATTCGACCAAAGCTTCACCATACATCAGCAACATTTCTACTATACGAATCAATATTTCCCTATTTTTACAAGAAGTTAAAAAGCAAATGCCATTTCTTGGTCTTCTTCCAACGACTGTATTTATGACACAGCGAAAGGCAATTGACGTTACATTGACGTGTTGGTGGTTTCGTTCACCCGGGGTGGTGCTCTTGATAGAGGGTGACGGGGAAGTCAGACAGAGGGTGTGACGGGTCGTCACCCCCGTTCACGTAACACCGCACGCGCGAAACACCCGGTGATAATGCAGGGCAGGGGGACGTAACGCGATTGTTAACGTGCCAGTTCCCAAGGGAGTTAAGCGAAAACACGAAGGGTCTTACAGTAAAATGATCTTTATTCCACAGTGTGCATTTTATTTCGAATTTCGTCTCGTCTCTTTCCTAACTGAAGCCTGAGTCATCACTTAGAGGAATGATCATAGTTTGACCGAAAATCACTGCGTTTAGATTGACGCAGCTGCGGTGTTTTCCCAAACAATCATGTCGCACAACATTTCAGGGAAGTGATAAATACACAACGGAATTCAACAGCCATTGGCAAAGTTCCGTATAATGTGATAACTGTGGTTTTCTGTGTTGGACTATTGCATACGTAGAGAATTGTGTAGCACATCCACATGTAATCCCTGTCATGAATGCGTACCGTTGCATTCCACCGTGTTTAGTAACTTAATTGAAGCACCACATATGCACTTAAATTACTAATAAGAGAAGAACAGTCAACAACACAGCAGCTTATATTTAGGTAAATGTGACTCTCTAAGTTCAGCACGGTTCAGAATGGGCAGAGGAACCAAACAATAAACGTAAGATAGACCGTGGAAAAACCCAGAGAATATCAATAAGACTTATTTATGTGCGTCATAGACCCCAGAAAAGCGTTTGAGTGTTTACGTCCAACAAAAATGTGGGAAATATTAGGCTTTATGGGAAACCAGAGTACTTTATACAGCTGCTCAGTGATCTGTACAAAAACAAAAAAGTAACAGTAGAAATAGAGCAACAATACACCGATAATTTCCCGACAGCGAAAGGAGTCAGACATGGATGTAATTTATTGCTGTTTGTTTTCAGTTTCTATGGTTAACACATATTCAGGTCGAACGTATACGTAAACTAGAATTAAAAGGGGGTGAGGATCAGTTTAATCAACAATCCAAAATATTCGGAAAATGGTAAAGAGGGCTTCAAAAGTATGCCGGAAGAAATACGAAAAAGATGTGAAGAAACAGGACTATGGATAAATTTGAAGAAATACTCGTAACAGTTACAACAGGTATGAGGACTAATGTAGTGATAGACGGTGAAATAGTTGAGAAGTCGATAAACATATGTATTTTTAGGATGTACTATAGCAGAAAGTAGCTTCTGCACTCAGGACATAAGAGAAAGTGTATAACTAGGAAAAGCTGCTACAACTGAATGAAGTAAGTTTCTGAACCGAAGAAAACACACTACTGGCCAAACTGGCAATTGACTATAAATAACGAAAAGTGTGAAGTTATCAACGTGAGTGCTAGAAGGAATCGGTTACACGATTTATCCGTCAAATGTAAAGGCCTTGAATTCAACTAAATACGTATGAAATACAATTACGAACAACTAAAATGGGAAAGAACACACAGAAAATGTAACAGATCTACTAAAGAAATTGCCTATACTACGCTCGTCCGTCCTCTTGCGCGGTATGGGATCCTTACAAGATAGTATTTATGGAGTACATCGAAGAGTTCAAAGAAGGGCAGCACGTTTTGTATGATCGCGAAATAGGGGAGAGTGTGTCACTGAAATGATACAGGATTTGGGGTGGATATCATTAAAACAAAGGCGTTTTCCGCTGCGGCGGAATATTCTCAAGAAATTTCAGTCACCAACTTTCTCCTCCGAATGCGAAAATATTGTGTTGGCACCGATCTACACAGGGAGAAACGATCACCATAATAAAATAGGGGAAATCAGAGCTCGCACGGAAAGTTATAGGTGTTCCTTTCCTCCGCGCGCTGTCCGACATTGGAATAATGGAGAATTGTGAAGGTCGTTCGATGTACCTTTTGCAAAGCACTTAAATGTGTTTTGCAGAGTATCCATGTAGATGCAGAGGCAAAAGACTGCTGAACCTTTGGTCCTTCCCACAGATTTGTACAGATGTGATATGCGGATTTACAGAAAGATCTTATGGCTTTCCATGCACTAAAAAAGTAAAAGAGTTAAACCATTCTGGAAAAAATAAAACCAAAGAGTATTTGTGGGCCGAAATACTGCAGATGAAATGAAGGTATCTGGGATACATCACTAGAAAAATGTGCAATGCTCAGAAGAATGTAAAGTCAAAGACATATAGGAACACCAATGAAATGGTGGCTAGAGGTCACCAAAGAAAGTACCGGAATAGCTCGAGAACAGTTGAGGAACAATATAGTCTCCAGGAACGCGTGAAGGGACATCGTTCATCATGTAACAACATAGTCACATATGTAAGTACTGTGTGTTAACATATTATCTTGTTTCGCGCATATGCGTAGCTTTTTGCCAAATTATACCTCATTTCTGACTCTTGTGAATCTACTGGTCGTAATAGTCTGTTACACGGTATTGTTTCTTCAGATGTACCTCTTCTATCATCCACAAAGGCCCTCAGGTGTAAATTTCTGCATTAATTTACAATCTATGTCGGAATGATATTAAGACGAGGGAATCACAATCATCCTTCTCTAGTCCTTATATTATTTACCCTTCAAACATAATACAGAATTTCACATACGAGAGCCTCTGTAGGTGGAAGAACGGGTACATCTCCGATACTCCATTGTCAGTACTTTCCCAAAATGGAATTTGGCAGTTGCAATAACGCGTGATCCACAACCCCATCTGTGCAGAAGGCGAAGAGTATTAACCTACAGGTTAGTGCTGCGTAGATTTACTGACAGATGGTATTCCGGCGAGTGTAGTGTACCACGTGTGATAGCGATACGTAACATGTGTCCATCACCGAGAAGTGGACGTGTTTTGACAACCCCTGTACTACGGACGAATCTGTCTGTTAAGTACAAAAGGCGTTTATGTAGCTACCACTAGAAAGGCATTCGTTGGTGTGGAATACATTCATACATTCAACCGGGGCCCTTACGAAGACGCTTAACTCTACTGTCTGTAGTTCTGTAAGTAGGCTGTTTAGGTTTTCATATTGGTAACGCCACGTAGCGCTCCGTATGAAAATCACTGGCTGTGCTGTGTGCAGTCTGTGGCTGGTTAGCATTGTTGTAATATTCGCTGTTGTAGTGTTGGGCAGTTGGCTGTTAACAGCGCGTAGCGTTGCGCAGTTGGAGGTGAGCCGCCAGCAGTGGTGGACGTGGGGAGTGAGATGGCGGAGTTTTGAGAGCGGATAATCTGGACGTGTGTCCATCAGAGACAGTAAATTTGTAAGACTGGATGTCATGAACTGCTATATATATAATGACTTTTGAACACTATTAAGGTAAATACATTGTTTGTTCTTTATCAAAATCTTACAT